>NC_140170.1:17055704-17104115 GCF_963971535.1 Notolepis coatsorum | reverse complement strand
GGGAGTTATAGTGCTAATCAGATGTATGTACAGAGTTGTAGTATTAATATCTACACTCTACAGCAGGGGTCAGCAACCTTTTTGACATGGAGTGCCTGTTTGAAATATAGTTGTAACTAGTGTGCCTCAACAATATTCCATGCATCGTAAAAAAGATTTCTCATAATCAGGTCTTTTAATGATAATTTTTACATTATTACATCATTATTGTTATTATTAACAATATTATTATGATGGTTGTATCAACCCTAAATCTGAGTTGGGGGGGGGGGGGGGAATGCAATGCAGACAAACAGCTGCATACAGTGCGACCATTTCACTCACATTTGCCCATTCATTTTTGGACACATCACACACTGGAGGAGACAGAGGAGACAGAGGAGACAGAGAGGAGACAGAGAGGAGACAGAGGAGACAGAGGAGACAGAGAGGAGACAGTGAGGAGACAGAGAGACAGGGAGACAGAGGAGACAGAGAGACAGAGAGACAGAGAGACAGAGAGACAGAGGAGACAGGGAGACAGAGAGACAGAGAGACAGGGAGACAGAGAGACAGAGGAGACAGGGAGACAGAGAGACAGGGAGACAGAGAGACAGAGAGACAGAGGAGACAGGGGAGACAGGAGACAGGGAGACAGAGGAGACAGGAGACAGAGAGACAGAGGAGACAGAGGAGACAGAGGAGACAGAGAGACAGAGAGACAGAGAGACAGAGAGACAGAGAGACAGAGAGACAGGGGAGACAGGAGACAGGGAGACAGAGGAGACCAGAGAGACAGGGAGACAGAGGAGACAGGGAGACAGAGGAGACAGGGAGACAGGAGACAGGGAGACAGATGAGACAGGGAGACAGAGAGACAGGGAGACAGAGAGACAGAGGAGACAGAGAGACAGAGAGACAGAGAGACAGAGAGAGACAGGGAGACAGAGGAGACAGAGAGACAGAGAGACAGGGAGACAGAGAGACAGAGAGACAGGGAGACAGAGAGACAGAGAGACAGGGAGACAGAGAGACAGAGAGACAGAGAGACAGGGAGACAGAGAGACAGGGAGACAGGGAGACATAGGAGACAGAGAGACAGAGAGACAGGGAGACAGAGAGACAGAGAGACAGAGGAGACAGAG
Source organism: Notolepis coatsorum (assembly GCF_963971535.1). Classification (NCBI taxonomy): domain Eukaryota; kingdom Metazoa; phylum Chordata; class Actinopteri; order Aulopiformes; family Paralepididae; genus Notolepis; species Notolepis coatsorum. Next base: position 17,102,991 of record NC_140170.1, on the reverse strand, counting down.
AGACAGAGAGACAGAGAGACAGAGAGACAGACAGACAGAGGAGACAGAGAGACAGAGAGACAGGGAGACAGAGGAGACAGAGAGACAGAGAGGACAGAGAGACAGGAGACAGGGAGACAGAGATACAGAGAGACAGAGGAGACAGAGAGACAGAGAGACAGACAGACAGAGGAGACAGAGAGACAGAGAGACAGGGAGACAGAGGAGACAGAGAGACAGAGAGACAGAGAGACAGAGAGACAGAGGAGACAGAGGAGACAGAGAGACAGGAGACAGGGAGACAGAGATACAGAGAGGACAGAGAGACAGAGAGACAGGGAGACAGAGAGACAGAGAGACAGAGAGACAGGGAGACAGGGAGACAGAGAGACAGAGATACAGAGAGACAGAGGAGACAGGGAGACAGAGATACAGGGAGACAGAGAGACAGAGAGACAGAGAGACAGGGAGACAGAGATACAGAGATACAGAGATACAGAGGAGACAGAGGAGACAGAGGAGACAGAGAGACAGAGAGACAGAGAGACAGGGAGACAGAGAGACAGAGAGACAGGGAGACAGAGGAGACAGAGAGACAGAGGAGACAGAGAGACAGAGGAGACAGAGAGACAGAGGAGACAGAGGAGACAGAGGAGACAGAGGAGACAGAGAGACAGAGAGACAGAGAGACAGGGAGACAGAGAGACAGAGAGACAGGGAGACAGAGGAGACAGAGAGGAGACAGAGAGACAGAGGAGACAGAGAGACAGAGAGACAGGGAGACAGGGAGACAGGGAGACAGAGGAGACAGAGAGACAGAGAGACAGAGAGACAGAGATACAGAGAGACAGAGGAGACAGAGAGACAGAGGAGACAGAGAGACATGGAGACAGAGAGACAGAGGAGACAGAGGAGACAGAGAGACAGAGAGACAGAGAGACAGGGAGACAGAGAGACAGAGAGACAGAGAGACAGGGAGACAGGGAGACATAGAGACAGAGATACAGAGATACAGAGGAGACAGAGAGACAGAGAGACAGAGGAGACAGAGAGACAGGGAGACAGAGATACAGAGGAGACAGAGAGACAGAGATACAGAGATACAGAGATACAGAGGAGACAGAGAGACAGAGGAGACAGGGAGACAGAGAGACAGAGAGACAGAGAGACAGAGAGACAGGGAGACAGAGGAGACAGAGAGACAGAGGAGACAGAGAGACAGAGAGACAGGGAGACAGAGTACACGGTGCAGAATACCTGACCACTGTGAATGATATAAAATTAAGAAAGACATTGACACGGTACAGACTGAGTGGACATAGTCTAGCCATAGAAACAGGCCGTCACAGGCAGAACTGGCTGCCCAGAGAGGCAGGCTGTGTTCACTTTGTCATCAGGGGGATGTTGAGACAGAACCTCACTTCCTACTATACTGTGAGAAATACAAGGATCTAAGAGAAGTTTTCTTTTATAAAATAAATAAAATTGATCCACAGTTTATCCATCTCCCTGATAATCAAAGCTGTTATATATATGTGGGGAGAAAAGTCAGTGTACAGTATTAGCTGCAAAATATGTAGATGGTTGTCATACAATAAGAGAACAAGCCCTGTAAATACATGTATCTGGGTGGCTACATCTGTAAAATGACTACCCGATTGAATGATTATTTTGTAATTTAATATGTTTCTGTTGATTGTTTTACTTATTGCTAATATTATGTATGTTTTATTGCTTAATAATATATATGTTATTGTTTGTATGTTGGACTTGCTTTGGCAATAAGTATGTTGATATTTCATGCCAATAAAGCCTATTTGAATTGAATTGAATTGAATTGAGACAGAGAGACAGGGAGACAGAGGAGACAGAGAGACAGAGAGACAGAGAGACAGAGAGACAGAGGAGACAGAGAGACAGAGAGACAGGGAGACAGAGGAGACAGAGGAGACAGGGAGACAGAGAGACAGAGAGACAGAGAGACAGGGAGACAGAGAGACAGAGAGACAGAGAGACAGGGAGACAGAGAGACAGAGAGACAGAGAGACAGGGAGACAGAGAGACAGAGAGACAGAGGAGACAGAGGAGACAGAGAGACAGAGAGACAGAGAGACAGGGAGACAGGGAGACAGAGAGACAGAGGAGACAGGGAGACAGAGAGACAGAGAGACAGAGGAGACAGAGAGACAGAGGAGACAGAGGAGACAGATAGACAGAGAGACAGAGAGACAGGGAGACAGAGAGACAGGGAGACAGAGGAGACAGAGAGACAGAGAGACAGAGAGACAGAGAGACAGGGAGACAGGGAGACAGAGAGACAGAGAGACAGAGGAGACAGAGAGACAGGGAGACAGAGAGACAGAGAGACAGAGGAGACAGGGAGACAGAGAGACAGAGAGACAGGGAGACAGAGGAGACAGAGGAGACAGAGGAGACAGGGAGACAGAGGAGACAGAGAGACAGAGAGACAGGGAGACAGAGGAGACATAGAGACAGGGAGACAGAGGAGACAGAGAGACAGGGAGACAGAGGAGACAGAGAGACAGAGAGACAGAGAGACAGAGAGACAGGGAGACAGAGAGACAGAGAGACAGGGAGACAGAGAGACAGAGAGACAGAGAGACAGAGGAGACAGAGAGACAGGGAGACAGGGAGACAGAGAGACAGAGAGACAGGGAGACAGAGAGACAGAGAGACAGAGGAGACAGAGAGACAGAGAGACAGAGAGACAGAGAGACAGAGGAGACAGAGAGACAGAGGAGACAGGGAGACAGAGAGACAGAGAGACAGAGAGACAGAGGAGACAGGGGAGACAGAGAGACAGAGAGACAGAGAGACAGAGAGACAGAGGAGACAGAGAGACAGAGAGACAGAGAGACAGGGAGACAGAGAGACAGAGAGACAGAGAGACAGAGGAGACAGAGGAGACAGAGAGACAGAAAGACAGAGAGACAGGGAGACAGAGAGACAGAGAGACAGAGAGACAGGGAGACAGGGAGACAGAGAGACAGAGAGACAGGGAGACAGAGAGACAGAGAGACAGAGGAGACAGAGAGACAGAGAGACATAGGAGACAGGGAGACAGAGAGACAGGGAGACAGAGAGACAGAGAGACAGGGAGACAGGGAGACAGAGAGACAGAGAGACAGGGAGACAGAGAGACAGAGAGACAGAGGAGACAGAGAGACAGAGAGACAGGGAGACAGAGAGACAGGGAGACAGAGAGACAGGGAGACAGAGAGACAGGGAGACAGAGAGACAGGGAGACAGAGGAGACAGAGAGACAGAGGAGACAGAGAGACAGGGAGACAGAGAGACAGGGAGACAGAGGAGACAGAGAGACAGAGGAGACAGTCCGCGGGGTTCTCAGCCCGTGTTGCGGATTTATTCTGGTGATCTGGTGATTATAGATGCACACGACAGTGGGGGTGACAGTGGCTCAGGAGGTACAGTAGAGCAGTCGTCTGGTAATCTGGAGGTTCCCGGTTCGATTCCCGCTCCTCCCCGGGCAGCGTGTCGGAAGCTGAAGGAGATGTGCCCTTCCCGCTGACTTGTCGTACAGAACTTGTACGTTGTGTGACAGACTCTGGGGTGTTATGAGCCGTCACCAGATCGGAATGAACAAAACACACGCGGCACAAGGTAGAAGCACGTTTAACAGCAGGTTTATTACGGTTTAGGGGAAAGGGAGAGGTTAGGGTGATCGTCAGCCAGTCCGTTATACAAGAGAATCGTCTTGGCCCGCTAGCGGGGTCCGGTACACAGCAGGGTCCTCCTTCCAAAAGCAGATGAACCGCGCGTTGGTCACACAGACAATAAGCTTCTCCTCTTCTCTTCTCTTTACTCACGTCCTCTCCTTCCGTAGGGTTTCGCCTCAGCTACTGCAATGCTTCTCTGTCTCTGTCTCCATTTTGTACGCTACTTTGATTGACAGGTGATTGCGCCCACCTGTCTCGGGCGCGTCTGGCACAGGTGCGCTGCTTCATCTGCGCTGATACGCTCTGCTCTGGCGGGAGTCTCTCCGGGAACTCCTAATAGGGGCATATGCCCCGGTACCTTGGCCGACACATAGTCTCTTACCACGCCAGCCGGTCTGCCACAGCTGCTTTGGATAAGAGCGTTTAGCTAAATGACTAAATGTAAATGTGTCCAGATGCTTTGGATGAAAGCGATATATATATAAATGCACCATTTAAGTACGTTACCTCCCTGTGACCCGGCGACCGCGTCCTGCCACCAATCAAGGTGGCATGAACTGCCCACCCCAGTTGGGAGCCGAAACCCGTCAACTAAAGATGCACTTCTTCAACCATTATCTGAATAAAAAAATAAAATATATATATATATATATATATATATATATATATATATATATATATATATATATATATATATATATATATATCTAACCCTAACTAACCTTACTGTTGTGCACATGTCCTAATAAACTAACCTACACTGTAGCACTCAACACTTTGATGAACATTGTTACTCAGCTGATAGAGTCGTACCCTTCCTGATGACTTGTCGTACAGAACTTGTAAGTCGCTTTGGATAAAAGCATCAGCTAAATTACTAAATGTAAATGTAATGTAAATAGCACCATCTAGTGGCTGCAGCTAAGATCCCGGGGTGGTCCTTAAACAGCGAGCGGGGGAGGGAGGGGACGGGTCAAGCGGTTCTGAGAGGGGGGGGGGGTCAAATGGTTCTGACCTTTGGGAAGTATTTTGACATGTACATGGGTACCTTGGTCGTGTAGTGTATCTTGTAGACCAGGCCCATTGCAAGTTGCTGTACTCTGTCGTCTACTCTAAGCCATCCTAGGTTGTCAAAGTGGGCAGGGGTGAGGTGGGTTCTAGGAGTAAGGTGGGTTCTAGGGGTGAGGTGGGTTCTAGGAGTGAGGTGGGTTCTAGGAGTGAGGTGGGTTCTAGGAGTAAGGTGGGTTCTAGGAGTGAGGTGGGTTCTAGGGGTGAGGTGGGTTCTAGGAGTGAGGTGGGTTCTAGGGGTGAGGTGGGTTCTAGGAGTAAGGTGGGTTCTAGGAGTGAGGTGGGTTCTAGGGGTGAGGTGGGTTCTAGGAGTGAGGTGGGTTCTAGGGGTGAGGTGGGTTCTAGGGGTGAGGTGGGTTCTAGGGGTGAGGTGGGTTCTAGGAGTAAGGTGGGTTCTAGGGGTGAGGTGGGTTCTAGGGGTGAGGTGGGTTCTAGGAGTGAGGTGGGTTCTAGGGGTGAGGTGGGTTCTAGGAGTGAGGTGGGTTCTAGGAGTGAGATGGGTTCTAGGAGTCAGGTGGGTTCTAGGGGTGAGGTGGGTTCTAGGAGTCAGGTGGGTTCTAGGGATGAGGTGGGTTCTAGGGGTGAGGTGGGTTCTAGGAGTCAGGTGGGTTCTAGGGGTGAGGTGGGTTCTAGGAGTGAGGTGGGTTCTAGGGATGAGGTGGGTTCTAGGAGTCAGGTGGGTTCTAGGGGTGAGGTGGGTTCTAGGGGTGAGGTGGGTTCTAGGAGTGAGGTGGGTTCTAGAAGTGAGGTGGGTTCTAGGAGTCAGGTGGGTTCTACGGGTGAGGTGGGTTCTAGGGGTGAGGTGGGTTCTAGGGGTGAGGTGGGTTCTAGGAGTGAGGTGGGTTCTAGGAGTGTGGTGGGTTCTAGGAGTGAGGTGGGTTCTAGGGGTGAGGTGGGTTCTATGAGTGAGGTGGGTTCTAGGGGTGAGGTGGGTTCTAGGGGTGAGGTGGGTTCTAGGAGTGAGGTGGGTTCTAGGGGTGAGGTGGGTTCTAGGGTGAGGTGGGTTCTAGGAGTGAGGTGGGTTCTAGGGGTGAGGTGGGTTCTAGGGGTGAGGTGGGTTCTAGGGGTGAGGTGGGTTCTAGGGGTGAGGTGGGTTCTAGGGGTGAGGTGGGTTCTAGGAGTGAGGTGGGTTCCAGGGGTGAGGTGGGTTCTAGGGGTGAGATGGGTTCTAGGGGTGAGGTGGGTTCTAGGGGTGAGGTGGGTTCTAGGGGTGAGGTGGGTTCTAGGGGTGAGGTGGGTTCTAGGGGTGAGTTGGGTTCCAGGGGTGAGGTGGGTTCTAGGGGTGAGGTGGGTTCTAGGGGTGAGGTGGGTTCTAGGAGTGAGGTGGGTTCTAGGAGTGAGGTGGGTTCTAGGGATGAGGTGGGTTCTAGGGGTGAGGTGGGTTCTAGGGGTGAGGTGGGTTCTAGGAGTGAGGTGGGTTCTAGGGGTGAGGTGGGTTCTAGGGGTGAGGTGGGTTCTAGGGGTGAGGTGGGTTCTAGGAGTGAGGTGGGTTCTAGGAGTGAGGTGGGTTCTAGGGATGAGGTGGGTTCAAGGGATGAGGTGGGTTCTAGGGGTGAGGTGGGTTCTAGGAGTGAGGTGGGTTCTAGGGATGAGGTGGGTTCAAGGGATGAGGTGGGTTCTAGGAGTGAGGTGGGTTCTAGGGATGAGGTGGGTTCAAGGGATGAGGTGGGTTCTAGGGATGAGGTGGGTTCTAGGAGTGAGGTGGGTTCTAGGGATGAGGTGGGTTCTAGGGATGAGGTGGGTTCTAGGAGTCAGGCCCATCAGTAGTCTGACCAGTTTGTTTTGTGATGTTTGTAGCCTTGTTTTTAGGGCCTTTGAGTTGCTTTGGTACCATGAGGTGCAGGCTGCCTGAATTCTTTCCCCACTACATTTCCAGTTCCACGTTCGCCTTCTGCGCTCTGATTGGCCACTGACGTTTCTGGTCGCGCCAATTGTGTGACGCCTAGTTCTGTCACTGGTTAAGCTTAGGCGACTCTTTCGAAGTTGGTTAAGGTTAGAGTTTGTCTTAGAACATGGCGATAGAACACCAGCCCTGATTCCAAACTCTAACCTTAACCAACTTCGAAAGAGTCGCCAAAGCTTAACCAGTGATAAACTAGGGTTAGGGTTAGGGTTAAGTTGTAAAGCGATTTTTGGATAAAAGCTGTTATATAAATGCAGAAGACCTTTTACTTTTTGGCTAAACCATACCGTTTATCAAGGCGCCGTTGTGTTCAAACTCGTTTCGACACTAAACTCTTGCAAGAAAAGGTTCAACCTCTCGCACCAAACTCGTTTGTAAAGCTTTTGTCTTCTGTTATTTGACTGTGTTTGTTCTTCAAAAGGACATCAGAAGGAAGAGACATATAGTCTGTTGATAGATGTTTATATATATATATTCAATAGTGGTGGGACTCGATTAAAACATGGATTTTGGTATACAATGAATATACATTATACATACGTTTAAGCAGCAAAATCTTGTTTATTAGCTACTGCAGACAGAACAGTCACATCAATGCAATTTTAGTTTTTAGGAATACTGTATTATATATTAGGGCTGTCCCCGACTAAGGATTTGTATAGTCGACTTGTAGTCGCCATAATTAGCCGATAGTCTGTAGGCTGTGGGGGGTGCTTAATGTCTGAAGGAGTCGACTGAAGGCTTCTTGTCCTCTGCAAAAGCATGCAATTGGTCCACTGATGGATACATCTTCATATTTGTCTAGTCTAGTGTGTTCATTAGACGGGTGAAATCCTCTTTCAGTGCCTCTGTGCCTGTTTTCTTAGCCTCTCTGGTATGCGTGCCATTAGAGTTAGCCACGCTTCTAGGCCTCTATTCTTTTGGAAAGAATGATAAAAAATAAAAATAAAAAAAATTATAATATATATATATATATATATTTTTTTTGCATTCGACTAAGAGGTTGGCAGTCGACTACGGCTCCTTTCGATCGATTAGTCGACTATTCGACTAATCGGGGTCAGCCCTAATATGTATATATATAGCGTAAAGGACCTTTTCTCCTCCTTTGAAAGGTAACATTCCGAAGTTTCTTACACAATAAAGAAGGGGTACTTCTCCATAGACAAATAGAGCTGGCAACCTATGGTATATCATGAATTTAACCCATGGCGATCAAAGTGTTAAGTGCTAATGAAATAGGGTAAATTATCCACTTTTTCTCCCATTTTCTATTTTTTCTCCCATCCCAATTTTCGTATCATCCAATTCAGCCCTCCCCTGTCACGAACGCTGTTTCATGTCTCCCACAAGCCGGCTGCAATGTGGACTAAGTCATACATTGCGCAAGTCCCCTCCGATACTCGAGGTAACAGCCGTCACATCTTTTCACCTGCGCGGCTCGATCTTTCAGCGTCAGGGGTCTGGGCTTTGGAGGGGCCCCGCCCCCGTCGCTTCCTGATTCTACTGCGCAGGCGCACCAACCGACCTGTAGGAGTCGCTGTCCACAACGCCCGATCCCCACCCATCAGTTTCCCAACCCCTAATACTGCCAATGTGTATTAGTGCGGACGACCAGCTAAACTGAAAGCAATGTGGAGCGCTGGGCTCGAACAGGGAGGCGAACCTGTTCGAGCCCAGTCTCCAGTATTCGTGGTGAGCGCCTTGCCCACTGCACCACGTAGCCGCCCTATAGGGTAACAGGTTTGAACACACTGAAGTAAAAGTTGTGTGTACTCACATTTCTGTTTAGTGGTTTGCCAGATGCCTGTTTTAAAGTTCCAGCTGAGAGGTAGGAGCTGGAAAACATTAAAACGTTTAATTTGGTCTGTAGTTAATTAATAGAAATTAACGCGATAAGGTCCCAGCCCTAATATTCAAGTGTTTTGTCTACAACTCTGTACGTCTGTTCCTCTCTGCATGAAGATGCCTTTTCTTCCACGTCCACTCTGCCAGCTCATGCGTCATCCATTGATTTCTGACATAATAGTCCAGTTACCGTGGCAACCGCACAATTGACCTGTCTCAAAACTCCGCCCCCTTTTCTTGATCCTCCAATCGCAGCCGTTGCTTCCCTCTGAGAGATTCCCGGCAATTTGAGCAGAGATTGTGATTCATTGAAAAACTCACATTTCACCTCGAAATGGGGGAGGGGGGGGGGGGGGGGGGGGTACAGGTATGGCAGGGTAACAGTAGAAGACATAAATATAGGCAATACAATTAGATCTGAATATAGAAATATGAGAAAAATAAACAGTGTAAACAATATAATTAGCTCTGAATATACATATATTATGCGAAAAATAAACAGTGTAAACAATATAATTAGCTCTGAATATAAAAATATGAGAAACATAAACAGTGTAAACAATATAATTAGCTCTGAATATACATATATGAGAAAAATAAACAGTGTAAACAATATAATTAGCTCTGAATATAAAAATATGAGAAACATAAACAGTGTAAACAATATAATTAGCTCTGAATACATATATGAGAAAAATAAACAGTGTAAACAATATAATTAGCTCTGAATACATATATGAGAAAAATAAACAGTGTAAACAATATAATTAGCTCTGAATATACATATATGAGAAAAATAAACAGTGTAAACAATATAATTAGCTCTGAATATACATATATGAGAAAAATAAACAGTGTAAACAATATAATTAGCTCTGAATATAAAAATATGAGGAAAAATAAACAGTGTAAACAATATAATTAGCTCTGAATATAAAAAATATTAGAAAAATAAACAGTGTAAACAAAGGTGCAGATGTGGGTGTGTATGTCTGTATCGGTTATATCATACGTCACTCTCAATAAATGTAGGCAATATTTTCTCTGAATATGTTTAGTAAAGCAAGCCGTTTTGTTGTTTGCTGTTAATTGTCTCTCTCTCTCTCTCTCATTCTCTCTCTCTCTCCCTCCCCTCTCTCTCATTCTCTCTCTATCTCTCTCTCCCTCCCCTCTCTCTCCTCCCTCTCTCTCTCTCCCCCCTCTCTCCTCCCTCTCTCTCATTCTCTCTACGTATCTCTCCCCCCCCTTCTCTCATCCCCCCTCTCTCTTTCTCTCTCTCTTTCTCCATCCCCTCTCTCTCCTCTCTCTTTCTTTCTCTCTCCCCCCCCCTCTCTCTCCTTTCTCTCTCTCTCATTTTCTCTCCCCCCTCTCTCTCTTTCTTTCTCTCTCTCATTATCTCTCCCTCCCCTCTCTCTATCCCCCTCTCCCCATCTCTCTCTATCTCTCTCCCTCTCTCTTTCTCCCCCTCCCCTCTCCCCCTCTCTCTCCCCCCTCCCCACAGCCATGCCCTTCATCATCTCCATGCTGTTGGCGAGCCTGAACAGCTGCTGTAACCCCTGGATCTACATGTGCTTCGCGGGCCACCTGTTCCAGGACCTGAGGCAGAGCTTCCTGTGCTGCTCCACCCGCTACCTCAAGTCGTCCTCGCGCTGCCAGTGTGAGCGCGACTACGACTCCAGCCACAAGAGCAACTCCTCCACCTACGTCATCAAGAGCACCAGCAGCCAGCGGAGCATCACGCAGACCTCCACCCTCTGAGACCCTGTGAGACCCCCACCTCCACACCCAGCATCACGCAGACCTCCACCCTCTGAGACCCTCCCTCCCTCCTCCTCCTCCACACCCAGCATCACGCAGACCTCCACCCTCTGAGACCCTCCCCCCTCCTCCTCCTCCTCCTCCTCCTCCTCCTCCTCCACACCCAGCATCACGCAGACCTCCACCCTCTGAGACCCTCCCCCCTCCTCCTCCTCCACACCCAGCATCACGCAGACCTCCACCCTCTGAGACCCTCCCCTCCTCCTCCTCCTCCTCACCCAGCATCACCCAGACCTCCACCCTCTGAGACCCTCCCCACCTCCACACCCAGCATCACGCAGACCTCCACCCTCTGAGACCCTCCCCCCTCCTCCCCCTCCTCCTCCTCAGCAGCCAGCATCACGCAGACCTCCACCCTCTGAGACCCTCCCTCCTCCTCCTCCTCACCCAGCATCACCCAGACCTCCACCCTCTGAGACCCTCCCTCCCTCCTCCTCCTCCTCACCCAGCATCACGCAGACCTCCACCCTCTGAGACCCTCCCCCCTCCTCCTCCTCCACATCCAGCATCACGCAGACCTCCACCCTCTGAGACCCTCCCCCCTCCTCCTCCTCCACACCCAGCATCACGCAGACCTCCACCCTCTGAGACCCTCCCCTCCTCCTCCTCCTCACCCAGCATCACCCAGACCTCCACCCCTCTGAGACCCTCCCCACCTCCACACCAGCATCACGCAGACTCCACCCTCTGAGACCCCTCCCCCTCCTCCCCCCTCCTCCTCCTCAGCAGCCAGCATCACGCAGACCTCCACCCTCTGAGACCTCCTCCTCCTCCTCCACACCCAGCATCTCGCAGACCTCCACCCTCTGAGACCCTCCCTCCTCCTCCTCCACACCCAGCATCACGCAGACCTCCACCCTCTGAGACCCTCCCCCCTCCTCCTCCTCCTCCTCCTCCACAACCCAGCATCACGCAGACCCTCCACCCTCTGAGACCCCTCCTCCTCCTCCTCCTCCTCCACACCCAGCATCACGCAGACCTCCACCCTCTGAGACCCTCCCTCCTCCTCCTCCTCCTCCTCCTCCTCCTCACCCAGCATCACCCAGACCCTCCACCCTCTGAGACCCTCCCTCCTCCTCCTCTCCTCCACACCCAGCATCACGCAGACCTCCACCCTCTGAGGACCCTCCCTCCTCCTCCCTCCTCCTCCTCCTCCTCCTCCTCCTCCTCCTCACCCAGCATCACCAGACCTCCACCCTCTGAGACCCTCCCCTCCTCCTCCTCTCCTCCTCTCTCCTCCTGCCTCCTCCTCTCTCCTCTCCTCCTCACTCCTCACGCCAGCATCACGCAGACCTCCACCCTCTGAGACCCTCCCTCCTCTCCTCCTCCTCCTCCTCCTCCTCACCCAGCATCACGCAGACCTCCACCCTCTGAGACCCTCCCTCCTCCTCCTCCTCCTCCTCCATCCTCCTCCTCCTCCTCACTAACCCAGCATCACGCAGACCTCCACCTCTGAGACCCTCCTCCTCCTCCTCCTCCTCCTCCTCCTCCTCCTCCTCCTCCTCCTCCTCCTCACACCCAGCATCACGCCAGACCCTCCACCCCTCTGAGACCCTCCCTCCTCCACCTCCTCCACCTCCACACCCAGCATCACCCAGAACCTTACCACAACTTTAACCCCTTTCACTACCACACGACAGAAGGTTAACACTACAGACGGGTTAACCCTTTGCCGTGTGGCAGTGAAAGGGTTAACCTTCCGTATTGTCGCAGTGAAAGGGGTTAACCGTTTGGTGTCGCTGTAGTGAAAGGGTTAACCCCCCCCCCCTCCCTCCCTCCCTCCGCGCCCACGCGCCCGCCTGACAACAGGACGCCACAGACGGGGGATCGTGGTTAAAGTGGTGACTGACGTATCGACGACCCTCCAATAAACAGTGTCCGGGGGGCTGGACTTCCTGCGTTGTGGGCGGAGCCTCAGTGTCCGGGGGGCTGGACTTCCTGCGTCGTGGGCGGAGCCTCTGGTCTGTTCAACACGTCGCCTCAGTGTCCCCCCCTCGCCGCTTTAACCCTTTCACTGTGACAATACGGAAGGTTAACCCGTTCACTGCCACGTGACAAAGGGTTAATAGATCTGAGTCATAACAACAAACTGTTCGTGCTCCTAGTGTCTCGCGCCGTCTGAAGCCGAGCGCTTGACCCCCCCCCCCCCGCCCGGACACATCAATGTACGCGTCACGTGCCACGCCGGACTCAACGGCCCAGTAGTCACAACTACTACACCAGTGATTCATGGCTCTCTGCTGCCCCCGGGGGCTCGTCATGGGAAAGACATGGCAAATGATCGTACACAGCTGTTAATGTAATGAACGTTTGTAGAGATATATATATTCGGAGGCGTTCTGTCGTCGTCGTTGTGGGACTTGTTCTTTCGCCGACCGGATCGCTTCCTGTGGACCTTACTGAGCGATGACAGTAATGTCTGTGTTTTTTCCAGATGGATGTATTTACATATCGTTTGCATATTTGGGTTCTGGGAAAACGGAGGAAGGCTGCAGGTCGAGGAAACGAAAGACTTGTGAGGCGAAGAGAACCGACGTCACGAAGGCGTCGTCAGCCTTGGCGGCGGCCAAACGCCATGGATTCAGCGCTCGTCAGTCAGACCGGAAGCTTGAGGACGAGGGGTATTAAAGGAGGGGTATTAAACGAGGGGTATTGAACGAGGGGTGTTAAAGGAGGGGTATTAAACGAGGGGTATTGAACGAGGGGTGTTAAACGAGGGGTATTAAACGAGGGGTATTAAACGAGCGAAACTCCGCGACAGGAAGTAAACCGCGGGTCCGTTCAGAACGCTCACAGGGTCGAGTTGAACGTTGGTCTCTAAACGTCATCGTTAGAATCCTCAGAATGTGAATCTGGCGTGTGAGCCAGTGGGGAAGGGAAGGGTTCACGGATGACGTCTCCTGGCTGCGTGAGCACGGAGTTGTTGTAACAATTGTACATTATTACATTTCACAGCTCTCTGCCGCGAAGCGCCTACATTCCCCAAGTGTTGCATACTTTATAAGGCCACGAGAGAAAGTGCCTTCCGTGATTATTGGCAACCTTGGTAAAGTTAAATTAGTCATAGAGGTTATAAAATAATAAACAAACAATACAAGTATAGGTAGCTATGTTCTGTGCCCAGAAATATTTAGAAAGTATAGCCATTATTGTAAATTATTATCATTTGCTAAACCTTTTTAATTTTGATGACATTTATATATATATATATATATATATATATATATAAAAAAATACTATGTAAGTTATTTTAAGTTCATTGGTCAATTTCACTTATTGACTATAACTGCAGAGATGATCCAACGACTCATCATACATTCCATTGTGTTTGTGGGAGACTTCCTGTCAAACACAATCAATAGTGGCTTCTGGATCTCAATGGGTTTAGTTAGTGGAGCCTGACTATTACTTAAAGGTGATGTAAGCAGTATTTTTTTGTTTAAATAACTGTTAAATCACTGATATACCAGTGTCTGGTCAGTAACATGGGTCAGTCCCTCCGCTCTGCAGTAAACAGGAAACACACTGTACATGTTCTGGTATCCCATTCCCACTTTATCCAATCAGGAGAGAGAACCCTACAGTATATATATTTTTTTACTTGTTTCAAGAAATCCTGCAGAGTCAGATCTGCTTATAACTCGTTTGTATTTCTTATTTGTGACTATTTCTGCAGTGTGCAGTTCTCTCTCCTGATTGGATAAAGTGGTCAACGGGATACCAGAAAATGTATTTCCTGTTTACAGAGGGACTGAGAGACCTGTGTTACTGACCAGACACTCTTCATCAGTGATGTCTGTCAGAATGTAGAGCTATTATTATCTAGACCGCTTATTAACAAAATACCACTTCCAGCACCTTTAAGCCATCAGAGGCTGATCTAGACAACCCTGGTACACGAAGATAGAGATGGTTTATTATGTATACGTTCCTGGCCAATCAGGTCTCAGACATCAAGGCCACCTAATCATCCATCCGCCCTTAATTGACTGATATCAATCCCGGTCTCCTGAGCCGTTCAGCCATTGTGTGTAGTGTGATGTGTGCCTGGTGCCAGTGTATGGCAGCCATTGAGCTCAAGGTTGGGTGCTACCAGTGGTGGTGAAGGAGGCAATTTCCACCCTACATTGTGGGGCGCGCTTTGAGTGTCTAGAAAAGCGCTATATGAATGTAATGAATTGTTGTTATTATTATTATGTAGTCAGATGTCCACTGGTGTTCTTCTCTATTCGGCCTCTAGGGGTACCATCACAAGTGCCATCCTCACTGCAATATATTCAGATTCAGATGAGTTTTCTCCTTATCCAATATCCATCCCCTCTCTCTCTCCTTTCTCTCTCTCTCTCATTCTCTCCCTCCCCTCTCACTCTCTCCACCCTCTCTCCCCATCTCTCTCTACCTCTCTCCCTCTCTCTCCTTTCTCTCTCTCCCTCCCCTCTCTCTCTCCTCTCTCTCTCCATCCCCTCTTTCTCATCTCTCCCCCCCTCTCTCCCTCCCGTCTCTCTCTCTATTTCATTCCCTCTCCCCCCATCTCCCCCTTCTCTCTCCCCCCTCTCTCCTCTCTCCTCCCTCTCTCCCCCCCTCTCCCCTCCCCCTCCCCCCCTCTCTCCTCTCTCCCCCCTCTCTCTCTCCACCCCCCTCTCTCTCCCCCTCTCTCCACCCCCTCTCTCTCCCCTCCCTCTCTCTCCCTCCCCTCTCTCCCCCCCCCCCCCCCCCCCCCCCCGATTTTGTGCCCGGTGACAGTTTATGGGGCACGTCCTCCCTCTGAGTCTCGTCACTTTACCGTTTCATATTTTGTGCAATCGTGTCGTCCACAGAGTCAAGTTTCAAGTTTGTTTATTAATTGTCGTAGTAAAATACAGAATACTTTTATCATGAAATGCTTTTTTCTGTATGAGCCCCTGGGAGTGTGCTAGATAAAAATAGATAAAAATAGATAAAAAGTATAAAAAGTATGTAAGTCAAGAGCGGGCGTCTACGGCACCGTCAAGAGACTGGAGTAAAAGAGAGGCGTTATTATTGTTGACTGTTCTTCGATTGCTTTTTTGTTTTTGTTTTCTATTTTCTATCTGTGTGGCACATTGTAACACTGTTTCTTATAAAAAAAAAAAAGTGCTGCACAGATACAATTTTACATTATATCAAAGGAATATGCCATGAGGTTTATGGTCGAGACAGATCCTATTTGACGGCGAGGATTCTAGCGATTCTGACCACATTTTCACACGGACATCATTTTCAAGGGTTTCTCTGACGATCACAGGATGTTACATTTATGTTTTGGGTCGTCTTCATAAAGGAGGACAATAGATCTCGAGGACACCACGTGTGTAAAGAGACGACAAACTGACGACGATAACGGCGTCGAGGTATTTCTGTGGACTTTGTGTGGCGTTGTTGTAGTGAAACGTGTTCTACACCGTGTCTCTGTACAAGGTGTTAGGCTCAGCCTCTTCACCACTCAGAGATTAGATCAGTAAAAACTCCGAATACTATACTTGTGTTTTGATTCATCACCAGTGTATTGTACGATGTACGTGTGTTTAGAAACCATTGTATAAGAAGGCAACCTGCCTTAAATTTCACTCTACTTGAAACTCTTTTGGTTCCTTGTATAAATCACAAACGGCAGTATTAATAGACATGATTATTTTTTTTTGTTTTGCTGTGACCAGCAACTCTATAGGTCGGTCGGTCGGTCAGTTGGTCCACAAACATTTCCCCTTGCGGCCACACGAGGCACAAATGGCGTAGTTTCACGAAGCTTCCATGACCTCCGGTGGGTCATGTGAGGAAGTCCACAATGCAACACAGCTGGCTGTAACATGGCTTACCGTCGTGTCCTAGGCAACGCTAGCGCTAACCTTAGCGCAGCCGCAGCGAGCTAACGTTAGCTAGCGACATCCCATTTGGTGTTTGTGTCTACACCACCAACTTTACATAAGCACTTTACTCACTCAACCAAGTTGTGGATGTTACAATCTGAGATCACAAAATGATATATCTCGTATCTTGTTCCCATTGTGAGAACAACTGAATTTGGGAAAGCGTTCACCTGAGAAGCTGCTCCCTTCTCCGGGAACTTATTACAAAAAATATGGATAACGACCGCTTGTCACGGACTCATGTTTATTGTGTCTTTTTCCATTCGGATATTTTCTCAACTTTTTTTTAGTATTTGTGTTCTCTTACTCTCTTGTGTGTGTTTTTTTTTTTTAACATGTGTTTGTTTTGATGTTGTTCTATATGTGAAAACTATCTATATTATGCTGCCTTCTCCACCAGGGCCCACCGGGAGAAGAGGTGGACATCTCAATGTGACCACCCTGGTTAAATAAAGGATACATACAAATAATAACTCCCCGCAATACGGTAGTCCTTACATCGGCATTTCCTTTTTAAGTGATGTATATGTACCCCCCCCACCCCCCACCCCCACCCCTGTGTGGTCCTGACTCAGACTGTTGAGACACAGGGGTTACCAAGGGTTACCGAGACAGGAGGGTGATGGCTAGAGGGCATCCTGCCAGCTGTGTTGCATCTTGGAACGCCTCACATGACCCTTCCAACGTCACGGCCTGTATACAACTCTGCCACTGGGCATGCAGGTCAAATGTTTGTGTGTGTGTGTGTGTATGTGTGTGTGTGTGTGTGTGTGCGTGTGTGTGTGTGTGTGCGTGTGGACTCATGCCAATTGGCTAACAGGGGGGGAATAACAGCCTATCAGAAAGGCAGTGAACCTGAGCGGACGCCCGCAGCTAATTTGCATATCCGTGCTTTGTCTTTTTACCCCACAAGGCAGATCTTTCTTTGCGGTCAAACTCTTTCTTTTTATGAAAGGAACAGAGGACATAGTGATGCATTCAGAGTGTTGTGTTTTGGGAATAGTTCACTCCTAGTCCTGTCTCTCCTTATTTATTTCAAATAAATCTTCTGTGTCCGACGAAGAAAGGACTTTGAGTTTTTTTCTCCTTTCTGTTGTGACTAAAAGACATCTAAAGGGTAAACCGTGCATTTATATAACTCTTATATGTCAATTTGTTCCTCACATTCACCCATTCGCTCACACATTCGCACACCGACCGCGCAAGGTGCCAACCTGCTCATCGGGAGCAGTTAGGGGTTAAAGTGACTTGCTCAAGGACACTTCGACACGCTGCCCGGGAGGAGCGGGAATTGAACAGGGAACCTTCCGCTCTACCTCCTGAGCCACTGTCGCCCTATATTATGATACATACAGTTAGCTGTCTAGGCTAAAATCGGGGCTGAATTTGGTTTAAAAGTGAACGTTTAGTAGACATCTAGATTTAACTGATGGTTTATTTAACTGATGGTTTATTTAATTGATGGTTATTTAACTGATGGTTTATTTAACTGATGGTTATTTATCTGATGGTTATTTCACTGATGGTTTATTTAATTGATGGTTATTTAACTGATGGTTTATTTAACTGATGGTTATTTCCTGGGCAACAAAAAGATGCTCAGCAAGGATTCACTCTTCCTAAAGGAAACATTAAAACGTAAAATTGATGAACCAAACACAGAGGCAACTCCTGCTGTATACAAAATTAAAAGCCTTCATTATAATAGCAGGTCATTACGAGGGGGTGGGGGGGGGGGCTCTCTGTTTGTTAAAGGTGATTGTTAGTGACCCAGTACTATTAATTGGATTATTGTTTCTTTAAGCTGGGCTCAAGGGGTCACTCAGGGTGACCCCCTCAGCCCCCTATCATTTCCATTATGAAAATAGGCCCTTTTAATTTCCCATACAGAGGGAGATGCCTTCGTTTTGTGTGTTTCACCCATGATATACCACAATCGTAAGTTAACGCTTCCCATGGGATCAGATGTTGGTTGGAAAAATTGACCATCTAATGCCTCAAAATATTTCCTGTGCAAAACATTTCCAGTATCGTTTTTAAGTCACCCGATTCACTGAAACAACGAAAGTTTGGGAAGGATTACATTATACTTTGGTCTAGATTTTCCATTCCAGGGTCAGACAAGGTTTAATTGAGGTTCAGTCATTTGACTGGTTTCCACCACAGCATCCAACCTGCCTGTTGGTCCAACCCGCCCAGCCAGCCAGCCAGGGCATTCTGTTGGCATTCTCTTCCTGTCAACCGAGATGATTTGTTAACGGGGAGCTAGTGGCGATATAAGAATGGTGCTGTGTTCATTAATAACAAACAGCACGTCAAATCCACACTTGACCCCAGTAATCCACACTTGATCCCACTTGGGAAAAGAGGCTTTTGAGAATGGAGGCGTGTACGGCTGCCCCCACGTTCGAGGCAGGAGTCTCCAGGTGCATCCTGGATGGAAGTACGAGCCAAGGGACTCCCTCATTTTGTTGTATATAAACCTAACTCTTACCTTAACCCTAACCTTACTGTTTATAAACATACTGTAACTCTTACCTTAACAGTGCATTTGAGTCGTAGGGACTGGGAGACCCATGTTACTGACCAGAGACTCTGTATCAGTGATGGCTGTTTACTGCAGAGTGGAGGGACTGGGAGACCCATGTTACTGACCAGACACTCTATATCAGTGATGGCTGTTTACTGCAGAGTGGAGGGACTGGGAGACCCATGTTACTGACCAGACACTCTATATCAGTGATGACTGTTTACTGCAGAGTGGAGGGACTGGGAGACTCATGTTACTGACCAGACACTCTATATCAGTGATGGCTGTTTACTGCAGAGTGGAGGGACTGAGAGACCCATGTTACTGACCAGACACTCTATATCAGTGATGTCTGTTTACTGCAGAGTGGAGGGACTGGGAGACCCATGTTACTGACCAGACACTCTATATCAGTGATGACTGTTTACTGCAGAGTGGAGGGACTGGGAGACCCATGTTACTGACCAGACACTCTATATCAGTGATGGCTGTTTACTGCAGAGTGGAGGGACTGGGAGACCCATGTTACTGACCAGACACTCTGTATCAGTGATGACTGTTTACTGCAGAGTGGAGAGACTGGGAGACCCATGTTACTGACCAGACACTCTGTATCAGTGATGGCTGTTTACTGCAGAGTGGAGGGACTGGGAGACCCATGTTACTGACCAGACACTCTATATCAGTGATGGCTGTATACTGCAGAGTGGAGGGACTGGGAGACCCATGTTACTGACCAGACACTCTATATCAGTGATGGCTGTTTACTGCAGAGCGGAGGGACTGGGAGACCCATGTTACTGACCAGACACTCTGTATCAGTGATGGCTGTTTACTGCAGAGTGGAGGGACTGGGAGACCCATGTTACTGACCAGACACTCTATATCAGTGATGGCTGTTTACTGCAGAGCAGAGGGACTGGGAGACTCATGTTACTGACCAGACACTCTGTATCAGTGATGGCTGTTTACTGCAGAGTGGAGGGACTGGGAGACCCATGTTACTGACCAGACACTCTATATCAGTGATGGCTGTTTACTGCAGAGTGGAGGGACTGGGAGACCCATGTTACTGACCAGACACTATATCAGTGATGGCTGTTTACTGCAGAGTGGAGGGACTGGGAGACCCATGTTACTGACCAGACACTCTGTATCAGTGATGACTGTTTACTGCAGAGCGGAGGGACTGAGAGACCCATGTTACTGACCAGACACTCTATATCAGTGATGACTGTTTACTGCAGAGCAGGAGGGACTGGGAGACCCATGTTACTGACCAGACACTCTATATCAGTGATGGCTGTTTACTGCAGAGCAGAGGGACTGGGAGACCCATGTTACTGACCAGACACTCTATATCAGTGATGACTGTTTACTGCAGAGCAGGAGGGACTGGGAGACCCATGTTACTGACCAGACTCTCTATATCAGTGATGGCTGTTTACTGCAGAGTGGAGGGACTGAGAGACCCATGTTACTGACCAGACACTCTATATCAGTGATGGCTGTTTACTGCAGAGTGGAGGGACTGGGAGACCCATGTTACTGACCAGACACTATATCAGTGATGGCTGTTTACTGCAGAGCAGAGGGACTGGGAGACCCATGTTACTGACCAGACACTCTATATCAGTGACGGCTGTTTACTGCAGAGTGGAGGGACTGGGAGACCCATGTTACTGACCAGACACTCTATATCAGTGATGGCTGTTTACTGCAGAGTGGAGGGACTGGGAGACCCATGTTACTGACCAGACACTCTGTATCAGTGATGACTGTTTACTGCAGAGTGGAGGGACTGGGAGACCCATGTTACTGACCAGACACTCTGTATCAGTGATGTCTGTTTACTGCAGAGTGGAGGGACTGAGAGACCCATGTTACTGACCAGACACTCTATATCAGTGATGGCTGTTTACTGCAGAGTGGAGGGACTGGGATACCCATGTTACTGACCAGACACTCTATATCAGTGATGACTGTTTACTGCAGAGTGGAGGGACTGGGAGACCCATGTTACTGACCAGACACTCTATATCAGTGACGGCTGTTTACTGCAGAGTGGATGGACTGGGAGACCCATGTTACTGACCAGACACTCTGTATCAGTGATGGCTGTTTACTGCAGAGTGGAGGGACTGGGAGACCCATGTTACTGACCAGACACTATATCAGTGATGGCTGTTTACTGCAGTGTGGAGGGACTGAGAGACCCATGTTACTGACCAGACACTCTATATCAGTGATGGCTGTTTACTGCAGAGTGGAGGGACTGGGAGACCCATGTTACTGACCAGACACTCTATATCAGTTACATTTACATTTACATTTAGTCATTTAGCTGACGCTTTTATCCAAAGCGACTTACAAGTTCTGTACGACAGGTCATCAGGAAGGGTACAACTCAGCTGAGTAACAATGTTCATCAAAGTGTTGCATGTTACAGTGTATATTAGGTTTATTAGGACATGTGCATGACAGTAAGGTTAGTTAGGGTTAGATTTTTTTTTATTATCATTTTTTTTATTATTTCAGATAATGGTTGAAGAAGTGCGTCTTTAGTCGACGGCGAAAGATTGGACGGGATTCGGCTGTCCTAACTGGGGTGGGTAGTTCATTCCACCATTGTGGGGCAAGGACTGAGAATAGGCGGCTTCTCTTTGATGACCCTCCCGGAGCTTGGATAGGAGTAGGTCTGAGGCGGCCAGAAGTTGCAGAGCGTAGGGGTCTTGAGGGTGTGTAGTTAGAGACCATTGACCGGAGGTAGGCGGGAGCGGTTCCCTTTGCCGCACGGTATGCCAGGTCGAGGGCCTTGAAGCGGATTCGTGCAGCAATGGGGAGCCAGTGCAGGTCCCTAAGAAGTGGGGTGACATGGGCCGACTTCGGTAGGTTTGAGATCAGGCGGGCCGCTGCATTTTGAATGAGTTGAAGAGGCTTGGTGGCAGTGGTTGGGAGGGCAGCCGTAGTCGTTGCAGTAGTCGAGGCGGGAGATGAATGTTGATTGGACGAGGAGTTGGGTGGCTTCTTTTGTCAGGAAGGGGCGGATCCTTCTGACGTTGCTCAGGAGGAATCTGCAGGTTCTGGTTGTCGCTGCGATGTGAGCAGAGAAGTTCAACTCGTCGTCGAGGACAACACCAAGGTTCTTGGCGGTCGGGGACGCGGTCACAGCTGCATTCTCGACTGTGATGGAAAGGTCGGTCAGGGGGGAGGATTTGTTACAGTTATGGCTGTCAGAATGTAGAGCTGTTATTTTAACCTGTAGACCACTTATTCTAACAAAAAGATACTACTTACAGCACCTTTAATAGTAAAGACAGTGTTGGTGGTGATAACACTGGTTAATTCTTTGGTCGAGTGGAGGTCTCAACCAGTGTACCAATTGGAACAGGCCGCCTCTGTTTTGCCAAGATAAACTCTAGTGTATATTTCCCCTCTGCTTCCTTTCCTGTTGGCAGAGCGCGTCGCCCAGTCATGCTGCACAGACATCTGACCAGTACATGTCGTCACCTCTCGCCCAGCAGACGTCCAGACAACCGCGAATTTGTCATTCGTATTTATAGCAGCGTGTTTCTCCTATTCTCTCCCGTTCCAATCAAAACATCAATAAATTACAAACACAAATCCGAGAGGGTTCACTAAAAAAGCTGGTCAGATGAGGACCGGTGCAGGACTCAAATAAGGGTGATGTGGTTATCGAGAAGGAAGGCACCGGAGGCACAGATCTTTAGGAATATAGGGGGGAAATTACAAACATTTCAAGTTTCAACACATCTGTGTTTTCTGAAGAAGACAAAATAGTTACTAACATTTCAACTAGGGATGTCCGATATTATCGGCCTACTGATATTGGCATTAAAATGTAATATCGGAAATTATCGGTATTCAACAAAGAATTTCTTTTACATTTATTTAACCTTTATTCAGGCAAGCAAGTAAGAACAAATTCTTATTTGATTTATTGTCAAAAGTATGCATAATGTTGTGTTAATTCCACAACAAGAGATATGTAATGTTAATTACCTGAGGGGGGGGGACCCTGCATATATCCAGGGGCGTAGCTGGGGGGGGGGTAGCTTAGGATGATTCCAAGGGCCCAGCACTGGGGGGGGGGGCCAAAATAAATAATTTTTTTTTTTTTTTTTTTTTTACTAGACATCACTCAGGTGTATTATTGATGCTCTCATTGATACTATGTTTGTTTCTGAAGTGTGTGTGTGTGTGTGTGTGTGTGTGTGTGTGTGTGTGTGTGTGTGTGTGTGTGTGTGTGTGTGTGTGTGTGTGTGTGTGTGTGTGTGTGTGTGTGTGTGTGTGTGTGTGTGTGTGTGTGTGTGTGTGTGTGTGAGATATATAGAAAGAGAGGGGGGGCTTTGGTAGACTATTGCATTGGTCCATTCATTGAAGATGAACGCAATGCGACATCATTTACTAGGCTCACCCACCAACAGTGCAGGTGCTGAACTGCTGATACAAATGTATAGGTAAAAACCGTATTATGCGTTATCATCAATAAAAAAATTGCCAAAAAAAAATCCGCTCGCGCGATTACGCGCGCTCGCATTCACTGGGGGCCTACAAATACATTCTTTCATGGGGCCCAGAATCTGGAGCTACACCCCTGCATATATCGGTATCGGTTGATATCGGTATCGGAAATTAAGAGTTGGACAATATCGGTATATCAGATATCGGTAAAAAAAGCGAATATCAAACATCCCTAATTTCAACGCAACAGTCTCTTCTGAAGAAGACAAGAGTCACTAACGTTTCAACACAAGAGTGTCTTCTGAAGAAGACAAGAGTCACTAACGTTTCAACACAAGAGTGTCTTCTGAAGAAGACAAGAGTCACTAACGTTTCAACACAAGAGTGTTTTCTGAAGAAGACAAGAGTTACTAACGTTTCAACACAAGAGTGTTTTCTGAAGAAGACAAGAGTTACTAACGTTTCAACACAAGAGTGTCTTCTGAAGAAGACAAGAGTTACTAATGTTTCAACACAAGAGTGTCTTCTGAAGAAGACAAGAGTCACTAACGTTTCAACACAAGAGTGTTTTCTGAAGAAGACAAAAGTCACTAACGTTTCAACACAAGAGTGTTTTCTGAAGAAGACAAGAGTCACTAACGTTTCAACACAAGAGTGTCTTCTGAAGAAGACAAAAGAGTCACTAATGTTTCAGATTTTTATTTTTTTTTATATGTCTGTTTATTGTTTTTTTTTCCAGTGCAACCAACATTTACAAATTATATGTACTTGAAAATGTTCTATTTGAAACACAAAAACAGAATACAAAGAACAGCAGACATCAAGACAAAGTGACATGCAGACAAACAAAAAAAAACAGTTTCAGAGAGAGATTATAGTGATGGTAATAAGAAATATATAAAAGAAAAAAATATGTATATAATAATAATAATCATAATAAAGTAAAAATAAAGTAAATAATAATAATTAAAAAATAAAAAGTAAGTTAGTTTTATTTTTTAAATAAGGCGATACCTTTGAAAAAGTGAGTACAGCAATTCATAGGTCAACCAACTCTGGTGTTGATTTGGTGCATCAAAGGAGAAAGTTTGAAGGGGAGGGATGGGTGAGTAGTGTACCAAGGGTATTGTGTGAGTGAGTATCAGTCTGGGACTATGGGAAGGTGGGTCCTCTCAACATAGGAAAAGAAGGGAGCCCACATAGAAAAGAACTTGTCTGTAGATCCTCGGAGTGTGTGTCGGATTTTTTCTAGTTTAATACAGTTAAGAATAGATTTAATCCAAAGGGCATGGGAAGGGGGTGAGGAGGATTTCCACTGAAGTAGGATTAACCGTCTCGCTAACAGAGTAACAAAGGCCAAGACCTCTTTGTTATTATTTGTCAGTTGTAATAAGGGTGAGGAAACACCAAATAGCGCAGTCAAAGGATCTGGTTCCACCTGAGTACTGCATATTTCAGAGAGTGTATTGAATATGTTTCAGAGTTGTGAATGTCCCTAACAGACCGCAGTCCCTCAGGAGCCACTGTGCCAGTTCATTTAGCAGCTCTCCTCTCTAGTCCGGAGAGCTGTCGGCTTTCTCACAGCCCTGAACTCATTCAGCTCCCCATCCCTGTAGTCAATGCGCCACGCTACAAGATAGGCATTTTCACTGTGCGTCACAGTGTTTGCAGAGCTATATCTATATTCTATATTATAGCTATGGAGACAATACTATGGCTCATTTGACAGTTACTATCTCTCGTCCAACATGTAACATGTCGCGTGTGAATATTGTATAGTTTCAGAGTGATCCGGGCTAATTCCTGGAAGCTGAGTTATGGAGCGCTGTGTGAATTTTGCTAAAGTCGTTCGCGTTGCTCGCCTGGACACGTTACTATTTCCAAATCAAAGGTATATAATAGGTATTATGTTTCCAGTATTGATGTCCATCGGGTCCCTGACATGAAATGGCACAAAATATGCATCAAGTGTGCTGAACGCGTTTCAAGGTAGGTGCTCGGATGAAGCGTTTCACTTGCCTGGGTCCAAATTCTCCGCCCGGACCATATAAAATGTAACACACAGTGTGAAATAAGGTTTCAAAGGGTAGGCGATACTGCCACCTAGCAGGATTCGGCCGGCATTGCACTCTCGGAATGAGTTCCAATTATAACACAGAGGTCCGTGAGAGTGTATAGGATATTAAAATAGAAAAAAACTATCTAAAAACGTATCAATGGCGCTTGCCTCGTGCTATTCTCTTAATCCAACCCCAGGCTTCCGCACCTTGAATCTCACACCTAGAGACAAGGTCCACAAACCCCCCCCCTGATTGATTGATTGATTGATTGATTGATTGATTGATTGATTGATTGATTGATTGATTGATTGATTGATTTATTGATTTATTGATTGATTGATTGATTGAAAATTGTATTAACAGATTGCAGAATGGGTACAGTACAGTACAGCTCAATACACACAATTGTTATGGGGATGCAGACCAGAGAAAGACTTTCGTCTTGTTTACATCAGGGTCCCCCCCTAACCTCCACCTCCTCTGTCCACAAGAGAGCTGGATCCCCTTCTAGTGCTCATTTAACCTGTGTGTGTTTCACTGTTTTCACCCATATTGATCATGAAGATCCGTCTACGAACATACTCGATGAGTCCAGTTCCATCACACACCCTATGAAATACAGTATCTCCAGTACCTTCCTGTTAACCTGTTCACGTTCACCGGCCCTCGTACGCACGGCGCTGCAATTTGCCGATCACTTTGCTGTCTGCCGGCTCCTGGCTGCCTTTTTGCCGATCAACCAATACATTGTTGGAAAGTTCTAGGGCTGTCCCCGACTAAGGATTTGGATGGTCGACTATGAAAAAAAATAAAAAAGTATAATATTTTAAATTATTATTATTATTATTATTATTTAAAAAAAAATGTATCATTCCATTTGGGCTGTGGGGGGTGCTTAATGTCTGAAGGAGTCGACTGAAGGCTTCTTGTCCTCTGCAAAAGCATGCAATTGGTCCACTGATGGATACATGTTGATATTTGTCTTGTCTAGTGTGTTCATTAGACGGGTGAAATCCTCTTTCAGTGCCTCTGTGCCTGTTTTCTTAGGCAGTTAGCCTCTGGTATGCGTGCCATTAGCGTTAGCCACGCGTCTAGGCCTCTTTTCTTTTGGAAAGAATGATAAAAAAAAAATATATATATAAATATATATATATATATTTTTATATATTCGACTAAGAGGTTGGCCAGTCGACTACGGCTCCTTTCGACCAATTAGTCGACTAATCGACTAATAGGGGTCAGCCCTAACTTGAATTCGCCACCTTTTCGACCGTTACCCTATTACTCTACCTATTGCGCGCTTCCAGTCTCGAGTTACAAGACGAAAAAACATCCGACGAGCCGTTCGGACGAGTGACCACCTGAACGGACCGGTCACCTCTGGCGGTGGAAATGATTGATCGCTGATTCCCACGGTACAGGGAGAGAAGAAGACGAAGAAGTTGTTTGTTTGGAGAATTTCTCACCCGCCGTCCAAATGAATGAGCGCGGTCAGCCATTTTGGACGTTTGTACCGTAGATAAGACTTCAGGCTATGTTTCCAGCTCCTATACCTCTCAGCTGGAACCCCAGAAACAGTCATCTGGCAAAGAGGAAACAAAACCTGAGTAAGGAAAACGTGTATTTCCGTGTGTTCAAACCTCTAACTCTACTACATTAGCACTCTGTGTGATTCCTCTCCTGTTGTGGAAGAAGGTTCCAGAATGGTTTCCTTTCAAAAGTGGTTCAAGTAATAAATCGCAAGAAATGACTTTGGGCATGCAATCGTCAGGCGTTTTTATGCAGAATGTGCCGTCAGCATAAGGGGATAAATGATAAAGACACTTGCTGTAAGTCAGCGAGAAATCACGGCTGCAGGCTTTTCTCCAGCAGTAGACACCGTAGAAGTATGCTGTTGTTATTCTGTTGCCATGGGGATGGCTTCAGACCCCTGTTTATTCCCTGCCAAGCAACTGCATTAACAACAAACATATTGCCACAGGGAAATACCAAGGGGCCTATTTAGAATGTGGTTAATACTCATAATACAGCCTGCCATTGTACCGTGTAATTACAGTGTCAATTTACAAGCTCCTACTCATAATAAATCATCTCAACAAGCCCCCCCCCCCCTTTCCCCCCACATCACTGACTGACTGAACTGTGAAGGATGGGACTTTCTAGCAAAAGTGCTATTCGAAAATCGCTGGTTCTTAAGATCGAATATTCGACCCCCCCCCCCAAACCAAAAAATATATATATATATTAAATTAAATTAAATTAAATTAAATTAAATTAAAAAAAAAATTATTAAAAATATATTGTTATTTTCTGTTTCAGTTTAAATTCAGTTAAAATGTTCAGTTTCAGTTAAATTCAGTTATTCTTTTTAATAGAATGGATCATTAAAATCAAAGGGTATTGCACATAAATACCGGTAGGCAGGCACTTCTATCAACTGGTTTTAATAAACAAACAGAAACAGTAGCTTGTGCATCTTTTAGATCAATTAGGCCATCTCTAAATATAAAAAGGAATGAAATAAGAATGGTTAGCTTAAAAAAAAAGATTTAAATTAGTTTTATTTTTATTTATTTTTTTATGAAAATCGAATGTAGATATGGGATTGAATATTTGAATTTTTTAATATTCGATCCCATCCCTAGAAGCTACACAGACACTCTGTCTGCTGCTGTGACCTCACTGTATAAAATAGAAAGGCAAGTACGTAAAAAAGTGTAAACAACAACAAATTTCAATATACCTATATACAGTATATGTACAGTATATACAGTGCAGATACAGTACAGTGTAGAAATGGTGAAGTATAGCTTAGCTTGTGGTGCCACCTTGTGGTGGTGAGGTGCAATGAGGTGCAATAAGGAATGAGATTGATGTGCAAATCTCCTTACCAATAAAATATAAAGTGTGTTAGTGTCTAAAGTGGTAAAGTGGGTGCTACAGTGTGTTGTTTATTTAAAGTGAGTGTGTGCGTGTGGATGTGTGTGCTGTGGGTGTATTGATGGTTTGTTATTGTTCATTGTTCATTGAGCATCCTGACAGACAGGAGCACTTGGATTGGTCGCCGGGCGCGGCCCCACGCTGCCTGCAACCCATGTCTGCTCCCGGCTGCCCTTGGAGGGGGGGAGGACGATGGGGTGGGTCAAGCGCAGAGAAGACGTTTTGGCGACCGCTCCCCAAAAATATGTGTGTGCTACTGTCCCCATGCCTGTTTTTGGGATTCGGACATTCGCCAGGGTTTTTCAAACGGACGTTCGAACCATCGTTTTTAATCATACAAAAAATGTGCTCCTAAATACTTTTTCTGGTTCAGTACTGTCGAGTCTTAGCGCACATTTACGCATATAACGTCGCACATATGCGCATATAACGCTGTGGTTGAGTAGTAGTGCCTACTTACTGGTCACGGGAGACTTCAATAACGTTTGGATGATAATCTATTTTGTGAATACAATTTTGTTGAAACAACATCTTTGTTGGCCGACGGCTCCTGCTTTCTTAACGTTAGCGAGCTAAAGGGCTGTGCTCTGCATAGCTTAATTAACGTGCATAACATACCTGTGTAACGTTAAGTAACTTGTGTTCCGCTGGGAAACTTCAGCATCACTGCATACACTTGGTTTAATCCAAACGTCCATTCGGAAACGTTGTATTATGAAATAAGACGGGTGAGTGTGAGTCTCTCTTTTTTGCATAATTGATTAATTTCCTGATAATGTATGACGGTGACCCCTCCTCATCTGACTAGACTGTTGTTGTGACCTGTGTTCGTGCGTGACTTTCAAATTATTGTAAACACAACATAGTACTGTGATATTCTGATATATATCACATTCTGATATATATTTTTTAGTGCTGTCAGGCGATTAAAAAAATGTATCTAATTAATTACAGGATTTGTAATAAATTTATCGAATTAATTGCATTTTAATCGCATAACCATTTTAGGCCTGATATTTTATATTCTATAATCATATTTCAAATAGCATGTGTCCGGATGGCAGAATTCAGTACTGTATCTACAAAACCTTCTGTTTAATCATCTTCCCTTTATTAATTTGCTTAGATTTTTCAGGTCTGGTCAAGTTTAGCATGGTGTTATTCACAGTCAAAAAAATTATAAAAAAAAGAATTGAATTGATATTCTCATTTGGTTCATTACAATTTACTCACGCCTAGTAACAGACACAGTATTTCTGACACTGGGAATACATTCCCTGAGATCCATAGATGCCCCTAGAATCAGATACCAAGAACATGCAAATGGAAAAAAAATGAAAAAGTTTGTAAATGTTTATTCTACGTTATTATGGAATGAATGAGATAAAACAAAATAAAAAAATAAATTTTAAGTTAGTTAGAGTTAATTTTCATAACGCGATAATTTGCTGTGTAATTAATTAATCGAATTAACGCGATAAACTGACAGCCCTAATATTTTTCTGATATATCAAAAACGAAAATTGAAGGTTCCAAAGCGGAGGTTCTAACCCATTAATTAAGATTCCAATGCCAACGTAACGAAGGTCCGAATGTTCGAACGTTTGGGCTCAGCCCTAGTGTGTTTCCTGTGTCACCCATCGCATGTGTGTGTTGTGTTTGATTACGTTGCAATGTGTGTTACGAATAAAGACTGCTTCAAAGTCCATTTTCATATGACAAATACATATCTTAAATATTGAATCTTAAATGTAGGAACAGCAGAAGAAAACAAGGCAATGAGGAACAATTGTGGATCTATAGAGTTTAACTTCCCTGACATTTATGTGAATCCGGCTGTACATTTTAGTACCAATAGGACCCGGTAAATATTGTGTATATGTACGGATTCATACAGTATGAGGAAGTTACACAGTAAGTTCCAGGTAATTACACTGTACAACACAGGCTGTATTATAAAGTGTTACCAAAATGTGTATATGTATTTGTATGTGTATATGTATATATGTATTTGTATGTGTATATGTCTATACTGTAACAGTTATATGGCTATATGTATTTGTATGTGTATATTGTATGTCTACACGCAGGGGAGGAAAGACCGTAGCAGACTACAAAGAGTGACACGTTCAGCCGAACGCACAATTGGAGGGGGGCTTCCCACCCTCCAGAACATTTACAACAAGCGGTGCAAGGGGAAGGCTAAGAGAATTATTAAGGACTCGAGCCACCCGAACAACTGCCTCTTTGAACTGCTGCGGTCAGGCAAGCGATACCGGAGTCTTAAGGCGAGCACAGAAAGACTCAGAAGAAGCTTCTATCCCCAGGCCATCAGGCTGCTAAACGAACAATAATCACTATGCAACAACCATCAAATGCACACAGCACACACACCCACACGCACACACTCACTTAAACAAACAACACACTGCAGCAGCACCCACTCTCCACACTTTAGATCACCTAAACACACTTTACACTTTATATTTATTGGTAAAGGATTTGCACTACAACTCGTACACCTTACTGTAAATTGCACCTAAATTGTACCTCATCCCATTTCTCCATTTCTGCCTTGCACTATATAGTATTGTATATTAGTACACTGCACAGTATTGTATATTGTATGGTAACTACGTCTATTCTGCATCGAACATTGTACATATGTCTAAACTGAACACTGTGACCTCATTTTTTTTACTTCTAATTTTACTATGTTATTTTATTTCATACTTATCTTGTCTTGCACAGTCTCTGGAGCGCAACAGTAAGAAGCATTTTGTATAAAAGTATTCTGTACTTCTGTATGACAACTATTAAAGAAACTTGAAACTAGGCCACTTTACTCGCCAAATGCGAGTATTTTTGATGATTGGCGAGTGATTCAGGAAGAGCACTCGCCAGTCTGGCGACTAGTAAACAAAACAAAGCTAAATAAAATTATTCTGCAATCTGCTGAACTCTGACTCCCCCTTATGATTCCTCCCATTTGCGCCTCATAATAATCCATAACCAATGAACATCATCGTTGTACAGATGTGTATTTGTCTATATGTATTTGTATGTTTATTTGTCTATATATTTGTATTTGTTTATATGTATTTGTATGTGTATTTGTCTATACATTTGTATGTGTATTTGTCTATATGTATTTGTATGTGTATTTGTCTATACATTTGTATGTGTATTTGTCTATACATTTGTATGTGTATTTGTCTATACATTTGTATGTGTATTTGTCTATACATTTGTATGTGTATTTGTCTATATGTATTTGTATGTGTATTTGTCTATACATTTGTATGTGTATTTGTCTATACATTTGTATGTGTATTTGTCTATACATTTGTATGTGTATTTGTCTATATCAGCGGTTCTCAAACTACGGGTCGCGACCCAAAGTGGGGTCGTGGGTAGGTGACAGTGGGATCGCGCATTGGCAAAAAAAATTACTCAGATGGAGTTATCCACCCGGCAACTGTGTGTATTTGCCATGTCTCGCGACTCTCGCCCCTTCATCAATGGAGGCCGACACACGTATTCCAATACACATCTCACTACACCCTGCGCGAGAGGGGGGTCTGGTCTTTTGTGTGTAACCCAGACTCGCTATTGATAGGTTTGTTGTCAGAAGCGGTGCTGGTTGGCCGCGATGAAATGGGCCTCTGATCTCGAGGCAGAGTATTCGCCTTTGTTAACTCGGAAAATAAGTGCGGATTTTCCTTGCAGACAAAAACAACACATTGGCAGAGAAATGTGCTGATAATGAGCTGGAAACTCCGTTAGTGGCACTCCAGGATAATCAGCGGAGATTTGGGGGTATTTACTCAGCTTGATGGCTTGTTGTAGGAACAGAATGATCTTTCGTGTGACGAGCTACTGAAAGTCAAGTTCACTGGACAGGCCCTCGCAAAGTTCTGGATATCAGTCCGGAACGAGTACCCAGTGTTGTGTAATGCTGCGCTGATAAAGCGTGTCCCCTTTGCATCAACATACCTCTGTGAGGGCGGATTTCTTAGAGTAGAAGCGGATCTTTGCCAAAGCGCACATGAGCGCATTTTCTTTTCATGTTCTGGCAACATATTTTGGCCAAATATGCCTCGTTTTATAAATGTGTATACAGAAACAATTCCATTGCTTTTGTTGATAATATTCATTCATTTAATTGATAAAACAGTGCTGTAATTTCATTTTCTAAACAACATGCTTTTATTTTGATATTCCTTATCTCCACGTTGAAATTACGCGATACATTAAGTGTGGGGTCGCCAAAAAATATCCTAAATAAAATGGGGTCGTGGTATAAAAAAGTTTGAGAACCCTTGGTCTATATGTATTTGTATGTGTATTTGTCTATATGTATTTGTATGTGTATTTGTCTATATGTATTTGTATGTGTATTTGTCTATATGTATTTGTATGTGTATTTGTCTATATGTATTTGTATGTGTATTTGTCTATATGTATTTGTACAGTATGTGTATATGTGTAACGGATGGTACCGTGAAGTGCAGATGGACTTCAGACGTTGTGAAGTGACTGGGGCGAGTAGCGGTGCTGTGAAGTGACTGGGGCGAGTAGCGGTGCTGTGAAGTGACTGGGGCGAGTAGCGGTGCTGTGAAGTGACTGGGGCGAGTAGCGGTGCTGTGAAGTGACTGGGGCGAGTAGCGGTGCTGTGAAGTGACTGGGGCGAGTAGCGGTGCTGTGAAGTGACTGGGGCGAGTAGCGGTGCTGTGGAGTGACTGGGGCGAGTAGCGGTGCTGTGAAGTGACTGGGGCGAGTAGCGGTGCTGTGGAGTGACTGGGGCGAGTAGCGGTGCTGTGAAGTGACTGGGGCGAGTAGCGGTGCTGTGAAGTGACTGGGGCGAGTAGCGGTGCTGTGGAGTGACTGGGGCGAGTAGCGGTGCTGTGAAGTGACTGGGGCGAGTAGCGGTGCTGTGAAGTGACTGGGGCGAGTAGCGGTGCTGTGAAGTGACTGGGGCGAGTAGCGGTGCTGTGAAGTGACTGGGGCGAGTAGCGGTGCTGTGAAGTGACTGTGGGGCGAGTAGCGGTGCTGTGGGTTAAACTCACTCTCATGTTGTGAAGTGACTGTGGGGTGAGTAGCGGTGCTGTGAAGTGACTGTGGGGCGAGTAGCGGTGCTGTGGGTTAAACTCACTCTCATGTTGTGAAGTGACTGGGGCGAGTAGCGGTGCTGTGAAGTGACTGGGGCGAGTAGCGGTGCTGTGAAGTGACTGGGGCGAGTAGCGGTGCTGTGAAGTGACTGTGGGGCGAGTAGCGGTGCTGTGGGTTAAACTCACTCTCATGTTGTGAAGTGACTGTGGGGCGAGTAGCGGTGCTGTGGGTTAAACTCACTCTCATGTTGTGAAGTGACTGGGGCGAGTAGCGGTGCTGTGGGTTAAACTCACTCTCATGTTGTGAAGTGACTGTGGCGAGTAGCGGTGCTGTGGGTTAAACTCACTCTCATGTTGTGAAGTGACTGTGGGGCGAGTAGCGGTGCTGTGGGTTAAACTCACTCTCATGTTGTGAAGTGACTGTGGGGTGAGTAGCGGTGCTGTGGGTTAAACTCACTCTCATGTTGTGAAGTGACTGTGGGGCGAGTAGCGGTGCTGTGGGTTAAACTCACTCTCATGTTGTGAAGTGACTGTGGGGCGAGTAGCGGTGCTGTGGGTTAAACTCACTCTCATGTTGTGAAGTGACTGTGGGGCGAGTAGCGGTGCTGTGGGTTAAACTCACTCTCATGTTGTGAAGTGACTGTGGCGAGTAGCGGTGCTGTGGGTTAAACTCACTCTCATGGTGTGAAGTGGCTGTGGGGCGAGTAGCGGTGCTGTGGGTTAAACTCACTCTCATGTTGTGAAGTGACTGTGGGGTGAGTAGCGGTGCTGTGGGTTAAACTCACTCTCATGTTGTGAAGTGACTGTGGGGCGAGTAGCGGTGCTGTGGGTTAAACTCACTCTCATGTTGTGAAGTGACTGTGGGGCGAGTAGTGGTGCTGTGGGTTAAACTCACTCTCATGTTGTGAAGTGACTGTGGGGCGAGTAGTGGTGCTGTGGGTTAAACTCACTCTCATGTTGTGAAGTGACTGTGGCGAGTAGCGGTGCTGTGGGTTAAACTCACTCTCATGTTGTGAAGTGACTGTGGGGCGAGTAGCGGTGCTGTGGGTTAAACTCACTCTCATGTTGTGAAGTGACTGGGGCGAGTAGCGGTGCTGTGAAGTGACTGTGGGGCGAGTAGCGGTGCTGTGGGTTAAACTCACTCTCATGGTGTGAAGTGACTGTGGGGCGAGTAGCGGTGCTGTGGGTTAAACTCACTCTCATGTTGTGAAGTGACTGGGGCGAGTAGCGGTGCTGTGGGTTAAACTCACTCTCATGTTGTGAAGTGACTGGGGCGAGTAGCGGTGCTGTGGGTTAAACTCACTCTGATGTTGTGAAGTGACTGTGGGGCGAGTAGCGGTGCTGTGGGTTAAACTCACTCTCATGTTGTGAAGTGACTGTGGGGCGAGTAGCGATGCTGTGGGTTAAACTCACACTCATGTTGTGAAGTGACTGTGGGGCGAGTAGTGGTGCTGTGGGTTAAACTCACTCTCATGTTGTGAAGTGACTGTGGGGCGAGTAGCGGTGCTGTGGGTTAAACTCACTCTCATGTTGTGAAGTGACTGTGGGGCGAGTAGCGGTGCTGTGGGTTAAACTCACTCTCATGTTGTGAAGTGACTGTGGGGCGAGTAGCGGTGCTGTGGGTTAAACTCACTCTCATGTTGTGAAGTGACTGTGGGGCGAGTAGCGGTGCTGTGGGTTAAACTCACTCTCATGTTGTGAAGTGACTGTGGGGCGAGTAGCGGTGCTGTGGGTTAAACTCACTCTCATGTTGTGAAGTGACTGTGGTGACTAGCGGTGCTGTGGGTTAAACTCACTCTCATGTTGTGAAGTGACTGTGGGGCGAGTAGCGGTGCTGTGGGTTAAACTCACTCTCATGTTGTGAAGTGACTGTGGGGCGAGTAGCGGTGCTGTGGGTTAAACTCACTCTCATGTTGTGAAGTGACTGTGGGGCGAGTAGCGGTGCTGTGGGTTAAACTCACTCTCATGTTGTGAAGTGACTGTGGCGAGTAGCGGTGCTGTGGGTTAAACTCACTCTCATGTTGTGAAGTGACTGTGGCGAGTAGCGGTGCTGTGGGTTAAACTCACTCTCATGTTGTGAAGTGACTGTGGGGCGAGTAGCGGTGCTGTGGGTTAAACTCACTCTGATGTAGTGAAGTGACTGTGGGGCGAGTAGCGGTGCTGTGGGTTAAACTCACTCTCATGTTGTGAAGTGACTGTGGGGCGAGTAGCGGTGCTGTGGGTTAAACTCACTCTCATGTTGTGAAGTGACTGTGGGGCGAGTAGCGGTGCTGTGGGTTAAACTCACTCTCATGTTGTGAAGTGACTGTGGGGAGTAGCGGTGCTGTGGGTTAAACTCACTCTCATGTTGTGAAGTGACTGTGGGGCGAGTAGCTGTGCTGTGGGTTAAACTCACTCTCATGTAGTGAAGTGACTGTGGGGCGAGTAGCGGTGCTGTGGGTTAAACTCACTCTCATGTTGTGAAGTGACTGTGGGGCGAGTAGCGGTGCTGTGGGTTAAACTCACTCTCATGTTGTGAAGTGACTGGGGCGAGTAGCGGTGCTGTGGGTTAAAATCACTCTGATGTTGTGAAGTGACTGGGGCGAGTAGCGGTGCTGTGGGTTAAACTCACTCTCATGTTGTGAAGTGACTGTGGGGCGAGTAGCGGTGCTGTGGGTTAAACTCACTCTCATGTTGTGAAGTGACTGTGGCGAGTAGCGGTGCTGTGGGTTAAACTCACTCTCATGGTGTGAAGTGACTGTGGGGCGAGTAGCGGTGCTGTGGGTTAAACTCACTCTCATGTTGTGAAGTGACTGTGGGGCGAGTAGCGGTGCTGTGGGTTAAACTCACTCTCATGTTGTGAAGTGACTGTGGGGCGAGTAGCGGTGCTGTGGGTTAAACTCACTCTCATGTTGTGAAGTGACTGTGGCGAGTAGCGGTGCTGTGGGTTAAACTCACTCTCATGGTGTGAAGTGACTGTGGGGCGAGTAGCGGTGCTGTGGGTTAAACTCACTCTCATGTTGTGAAGTGACTGTGGCGAGTAGCGGTGCTGTGAAGTGACTGGGGCGAGTAGCGGTGCTGTGAAGTGACTGGGGCGAGTAGCGGTGCTGTGAAGTGACTGGGGCGAGTAGCGGTGCTGTGAAGTGACTGTGGGGCGAGTAGCGGTGCTGTGGGTTAAACTCACTCTCATGTTGTGAAGTGACTGTGGGGTGAGTAGCGGTGCTGTGAAGTGACTGTGGGGCGAGTAGCGGTGCTGTGGGTTAAACTCACTCTCATGTTGTGAAGTGACTGGGGCGAGTAGCGGTGCTGTGAAGTGACTGGGGCGAGTAGCGGTGCTGTGAAGTGACTGGGGCGAGTAGCGGTGCTGTGAAGTGACTGTGGGGCGAGTAGCGGTGCTGTGGGTTAAACTCACTCTCATGTTGTGAAGTGACTGTGGGGCGAGTAGCGGTGCTGTGGGTTAAACTCACTCTCATGTTGTGAAGTGACTGGGGCGAGTAGCGGTGCTGTGGGTTAAACTCACTCTCATGTTGTGAAGTGACTGTGGCGAGTAGCGGTGCTGTGGGTTAAACTCACTCTCATGTTGTGAAGTGACTGTGGGGCGAGTAGCGGTGCTGTGGGTTAAACTCACTCTCATGTTGTGAAGTGACTGTGGGGTGAGTAGCGGTGCTGTGGGTTAAACTCACTCTCATGTTGTGAAGTGACTGTGGGGCGAGTAGCGGTGCAGTGGGTTAAACTCACTCTCATGTTGTGAAGTGACTGTGGGGCGAGTAGCGGTGCTGTGGGTTAAACTCACTCTCATGTTGTGAAGTGACTGTGGGGCGAGTAGCGGTGCTGTGGGTTAAACTCACTCTCATGTTGTGAAGTGACTGTGGCGAGTAGCGGTGCTGTGGGTTAAACTCACTCTCATGTTGTGAAGTGACTGTGGCGAGTAGCGGTGCTGTGGGTTAAACTCACTCTCATGGTGTGAAGTGGCTGTGGGGCGAGTAGCGGTGCTGTGGGTTAAACTCACTCTCATGTTGTGAAGTGACTGTGGGGTGAGTAGCGGTGCTGTGGGTTAAACTCACTCTCATGTTGTGAAGTGACTGTGGGGCGAGTAGCGGTGCTGTGGGTTAAACTCACTCTCATGTTGTGAAGTGACTGTGGGGCGAGTAGTGGTGCTGTGGGTTAAACTCACTCTCATGTTGTGAAGTGACTGTGGGGCGAGTAGTGGTGCTGTGGGTTAAACTCACTCTCATGTTGTGAAGTGACTGTGGCGAGTAGCGGTGCTGTGGGTTAAACTCACTCTCATGTTGTGAAGTGACTGTGGGGCGAGTAGCGGTGCTGTGGGTTAAACTCACTCTCATGTTGTGAAGTGACTGGGGCGAGTAGCGGTGCTGTGAAGTGACTGTGGGGCGAGTAGCGGTGCTGTGGGTTAAACTCACTCTCATGGTGTGAAGTGACTGTGGGGCGAGTAGCGGTGCTGTGTGTTAAACTCACTCTCATGTTGTGAAGTGACTGGGGCGAGTAGCGGTGCTGTGGGTTAAACTCACTCTCATGTTGTGAAGTGACAGGGGCGAGTAGCGGTGCTGTGGGTTAAACTCACTCTGATGTTGTGAAGTGACTGTGGGGCGAGTAGCGGTGCTGTGGGTTAAACTCACTCTCATGTTGTGAAGTGACTGTGGGGCGAGTAGCGATGCTGTGGGTTAAACTCACACTCATGTTGTGAAGTGACTGTGGGGCGAGTAGTGGTGCTGTGGGTTAAACTCACTCTCA
Organism: Notolepis coatsorum; assembly: GCF_963971535.1. Taxonomy (NCBI): domain Eukaryota; kingdom Metazoa; phylum Chordata; class Actinopteri; order Aulopiformes; family Paralepididae; genus Notolepis; species Notolepis coatsorum. The sequence goes on along the minus strand of NC_140170.1, from coordinate 17,064,935 downwards.
TGTTGTGAAGTGACTGTGGGGCGAGTAGCGGTGCTGTGGGTTAAACTCACTCTCATGTTGTGAAGTGACTGTGGGGCGAGTAGCGGTGCTGTGGGTTAAACTCACTCTCATGTTGTGAAGTGACTGTGGGGCGAGTAGCGGTGCTGTGGGTTAAACTCACTCTCATGTTGTGAAGTGACTGTGGGGCGAGTAGCGGTGCTGTGTGTTAAACTCACTCTCATGTTGTGAAGTGACTGTGGTGACTAGCGGTGCTGTGGGTTAAACTCACTCTCATGTTGTGAAGTGACTGTGGGGCGAGTAGCGGTGCTGTGGGTTAAATTCACTCTCATGTTGTGAAGTGACTGTGGGGCGAGTAGCGGTGCTGTGGGTTAAACTCACTCTCATGTTGTGAAGTGACTGTGGGGCGAGTAGCGGTGCTGTGGGTTAAACTCACTCTCATGTTGTGAAGTGACTGTGGCGAGTAGCGGTGCTGTGGGTTAAACTCACTCTCATGTTGTGAAGTGACTGTGGCGAGTAGCGGTGCTGTGGGTTAAACTCACTCTCATGTTGTGAAGTGACTGTGGGGCGAGTAGCGGTGCTGTGGGTTAAACTCACTCTGATGTAGTGAAGTGACTGTGGGGCGAGTAGCGGTGCTGTGGGTTAAACTCACTCTCATGTTGTGAAGTGACTGTGGGGCGAGTAGCGGTGCTGTGGGTTAAACTCACTCTCATGTTGTGAAGTGACTGTGGGGCGAGTAGCGGTGCTGTGGGTTAAACTCACTCTCATGTTGTGAAGTGACTGTGGGGCGAGTAGCGGTGCTGTGGGTTAAACTCACTCTCATGTAGTGAAGTGACTGTGGGGCGAGTAGCGGTGCTGTGGGTTAAACTCACTCTCATGTTGTGAAGTGACTGTGGGGCGAGTAGCGGTGCTGTGGGTTAAACTCACTCTCATGTTGTGAAGTGACTGGGGCGAGTAGCGGTGCTGTGGGTTAAACTCACTCTGATGTTGTGAAGTGACTGGGGCGAGTAGCGGTGCTGTGGGTTAAACTCACTCTCATGTTGTGAAGTGACTGTGGGGCGAGTAGCGGTGCTGTGGGTTAAACTCACTCTCATGTTGTGAAGTGACTGTGGGGCGAGTAGCGGTGCTGTGGGTTAAACTCACTCTCATGGTGTGAAGTGACTGTGGGGCGAGTAGCGGTGCTGTGGGTTAAACTCACTCTCATGTTGTGAAGTGACTGTGGGGCGAGTAGCGGTGCTGTGGGTTAAACTCACTCTCATGTTGTGAAGTGACTGTGGGGCGAGTAGCGGTGCTGTGGGTTAAACTCACTCTCATGTTGTGAAGTGACTGTGGCAAGTAGCGGTGCTGTGGGTTAAACTCACTCTCATGGTGTGAAGTGACTGTGGGGCGAGTAGCGGTGCTGTGGGTTAAACTCACTCTCATGTTGTGAAGTGACTGTGGGGTGAGTAGCGGTGCTGTGGGTTAAACTCACTCTCATGTTGTGAAGTGACTGTGGGGCGAGTAGCGGTGCTGTGGGTTAAACTCACTCTCATGTTGTGAAGTGACTGTGGGGCGAGTAGTGGTGCTGTGGGTTAAACTCACTCTCATGTTGTGAAGTGACTGTGGGGCGAGTAGTGGTGCTGTGGGTTAAACTCACTCTCATGTTGTGAAGTGACTGTGGCGAGTAGCGGTGCTGTGGGTTAAACTCACTCTCATGTTGTGAAGTGACTGTGGGGCGAGTAGCGGTGCTGTGGGTTAAACTCACTCTCATGTTGTGAAGTGACTGGGGCGAGTAGCGGTGCTGTGAAGTGACTGTGGGGCGAGTAGCGGTGCTGTGGGTTAAACTCACTCTCATGGTGTGAAGTGACTGTGGGGCGAGTAGCGGTGCTGTGGGTTAAACTCACTCTCATGTTGTGAAGTGACTGGGGCGAGTAGCGGTGCTGTGGGTTAAACTCACTCTCATGTTGTGAAGTGACTGGGGCGAGTAGCGGTGCTGTGGGTTAAACTCACTCTGATGTTGTGAAGTGACTGTGGGGCGAGTAGCGGTGCTGTGGGTTAAACTCACTCTCATGTTGTGAAGTGACTGTGGGGCGAGTAGCGATGCTGTGGGTTAAACTCACACTCATGTTGTGAAGTGACTGTGGGGCGAGTAGTGGTGCTGTGGGTTAAACTCACTCTCATGTTGTGAAGTGACTGTGGGGCGAGTAGCGGTGCTGTGGGTTAAACTCACTCTCATGTTGTGAAGTGACTGTGGGGCGAGTAGCGGTGCTGTGGGTTAAACTCACTCTCATGTTGTGAAGTGACTGTGGGGCGAGTAGCGGTGCTGTGGGTTAAACTCACTCTCATGTTGTGAAGTGACTGTGGGGCGAGTAGCGGTGCTGTGGGTTAAACTCACTCTCATGTTGTGAAGTGACTGTGGTGACTAGCGGTGCTGTGGGTTAAACTCACTCTCATGTTGTGAAGTGACTGTGGGGCGAGTAGCGGTGCTGTGGGTTAAACTCACTCTCATGTTGTGAAGTGACTGTGGGGTGAGTAGCGGTGCTGTGGGTTAAACTCACTCTCATGTTGTGAAGTGACTGTGGGGCGAGTAGCGGTGCTGTGGGTTAAACTCACTCTCATGTTGTGAAGTGACTGTGGGGCGAGTAGCGGTGCTGTGGGTTAAACTCACTCTGATGTAGTGAAGTGACTGTGGGGCGAGTAGCGGTGCTGTGGGTTAAACTCACTCTCATGTTGTGAAGTGACTGTGGGGCGAGTAGCGGTGCTGTGGGTTAAACTCACTCTCATGTTGTGAAGTGACTGTGGGGCGAGTAGCGGTGCTGTGGGTTAAACTCACTCTCATGTTGTGAAGTGACTGTGGGGCGAGTAGCGGTGCTGTGGGTTAAACTCACTCTCATGTAGTGAAGTGACTGTGGGGCGAGTAGCGGTGCTGTGGGTTAAACTCACTCTCATGTTGTGAAGTGACTGTGGGGCGAGTAGCGGTGCTGTGGGTTAAACTCACTCTCATGTTGTGAAGTGACTGTGGGGCGAGTAGCGGTGCTGTGGGTTAAACTCACTCTCATGTTGTGAAGTGACTGTGGCGAGTAGCGGCGCTGTTGGTTAAACTCACTCTCATGTTGTGAAGTGACTGTGGGGCGAGTAGCGGTGCTGTGGGTTAAACTCACTCTCATGTTGTGAAGTGACTGGGGCGAGTAGCGGTGCTGTGGGTTAAACTCACTCTGATGTTGTGAAGTGACTGGGGCGAGTAGCGGTGCTGTGGGTTAAACTCACTCTCATGTTGTGAAGTGACTGTGGTGAGTAGCGGTGCTGTGGGTTAAACTCACTCTCATGTTGTGAAGTGACTGTGGGGCGAGTAGCGGTGCTGTGGGTTAAACTCACTCTCATGTTGTGAAGTGACTGTGGCGAGTAGCGGTGCTGTGGGTTAAACTCACTCTCATGTTGTGAAGTGACTGTGGGGCGAGCAGCGGTGCTGTGGGTTAAACTCACTCTTATGTAGTGAAGTGACTGTGGGGCGAGTAGCGGTGCTGTGGGTTAAACTCACTCTCATGTTGTGAAGTGACTGTGGTGAGTAGCGGTGCTGTGGGTTAAACTCACTCTCATGTTGTGAAGTGACTGTGGCGAGTAGCGGTGCTGTGGGTTAAACTCACTCTCATGTTGTGAAGTGACTGTGGTGAGTAGCGGTGCTGTGGGTTAAACTCACTCTCATGTTGTGAAGTGACTGGGGCGAGTAGCGGTGCTGTGGGTTAAACTCACTCTCATGTTGTGAAGTGACTGTGGGGCGAGTAGCGGTGCTGTGGGTTAAACTCACTCTCATGTTGTGAAGTGACTGGGGCGAGTAGCGGTGCTGTGGGTTAAACTCACTCTCATGTTGTGAAGTGACTGTGGGGCGAGTAGCGGTGCTGTGGGTTAAACTCACTCTCATGTTGTGAAGTGACTGTGGGGCGAGTAGCGGTGCTGTGGGTTAAACTCACTCTCATGTTGTGAAGTGACTGTGGGGCGAGTAGCGGTGCTGTGGGTTAAACTCACTCTCATGTTGTGAAGTGACTGTGGGGCGAGTAGCGGTGCTGTGGGTTAAACTCACTCTCATGTTGTGAAGTGACTGGGGCGAGTAGTGGTGCTGTGGGTTAAACTCACTCTCATGTTGTGAAGTGACTGGGGCGAGTAGCGATGCTGTGGGTTAAACTCACTCTCATGTTGTGAAGTGACTGTGGTGAGTAGCGGTGCTGTGGGTTAAACTCACTCTGATGTAGTGAAGTGACTGTGGGGCGAGTAGCGGTGCTGTGGGTTAAACTCACTCTCATGTTGTGAAGTGACTGTGGGGCGAGTAGCGGTGCTGTGGGTTAAACTCACTCTCATGTTGTGAAGTGACTGGGGCGAGTAGCGGTGCTGTGGGTTAAACTCACTCTCATGTTGTGAAGTGACTGTGGGGCGAGTAGCGGTGCTGTGGGTTAAACTCACTCTCATGTTGTGAAGTGACTGTGGCGAGTAGCGGTGCTGTGGGTTAAACTCACTCTCATGTTGTGAAGTGACTGTGGGGCGAGTAGCGGTGCTGTGGGTTAAACTCACTCTGATGTAGTGAAGTGACTGTGGGGCGAGTAGCGGTGCTGTGGGTTAAACTCACTCTCATGTTGTGAAGTGACTGTGGCGAGTAGCGGTGCTGTGGGTTAAACTCACTCTCATGTTGTGAAGTGACTGTGGGGCGAGTAGCGGTGCTGTGGGTTAAACTCACTCTCATGTTGTGAAGTGACTGTGGGGCGAGTAGCGGTGCTGTGGGTTAAACTCACTCTCATGTTGTGAAGTGACTGTGGGGTGAGTAGCGGTGCTGTGGGTTAAACTCACTCTCATGTTGTGAAGTGACTGTGGCGAGTAGTGGTGCTGTGGGTTAAACTCACTCTCATGTAGTGAAGTGACTGTGGGGTGAGTAGCGGTGCTGTGGGTTAAAACTCACTCTCATGTAGTGAAGTGACTGTGGGGCGAGTAGCGGTGCTGTGGGTTAAACTCACTCTCATGTTGTGAAGTGACTGTGGGGTGAGTAGCGGTGCTGTGGGTTAAACTCACTCTCATGTTGTGAAGTGACTGTGGCGAGTAGTGGTGCTGTGGGTTAAACTCACTCTCATGTTGTGAAGTGACTGTGGGGCGAGTAGCGGTGCTGTGGGTTAAACTCACTCTCATGTTGTGAAGTGACTGTGGGGCGAGTAGTGGTGCTGTGGGTTAAACTCACTCTCATGTTGTGAAGTGACTGTGGCGAGTAGCGGTGCTGTGGGTTAAACTCACTCTCATGTTGTGAAGTGACTGTGGTGAGTAGCGGTGCTGTGGGTTAAACTCACTCTCATGTTGTGAAGTGACTGTGGCGAGTAGCGGTGCTGTGGGTTAAACTCACTCTCATGTTGTGAAGTGACTGTGGGGCGAGTAGCGGTGCTGTGGGTTAAACTCACTCTCATGTTGTGAAGTGACTGTGGGGCGAGTAGCGGTGCTGTGGGTTAAACTCACTCTGATGTTGTGAAGCGACTGTGGCGAGTAGCGGTGCTGTGGGTTAAACTCACTCTCATGTTGTGAAGTGACTGTGGCGAGTAGCAGTGCTGTGGGTTAAACTCACTCTCATGTTGTGAAGTGACTGTGGCGAGTAGCGGTGCTGTGGGTTAAACTCACTCTCATGTTGTGAAGTGACTGGGGCGAGTAGCGGTGCTGTGGGTTAAACTCACTCTAATCCTCAAAAAGTCCATGGGCCAGACCAGATATCTGTACCACTCAAGGTGACGAAACGTACATATAATTTTTTCGAAGATCTATGGGTCTCATTCCCGAAAATTTTCCAAAGAGTTATTTTGGAAGACTTATCTTGGAACGACTGAGACAGAATCAATGACAAGTTCACTCAGAGTCCCGAACGTGCTGGTAATATGTGTTAAGTGGCTGAAACGGTCGCACAAATGATATGATCTGATATCTGCTTGGAGAATGGCATTCTGTCTTAAACTCAAAAGCGCGTTCCCGTTCAGGTCATTTGCATACAAGACAAGAGCTCCTTATAAGGCAAAGTGCAGCGCGTGCAGTATACTGTATACGGCATAATGAATGAACGCAGTATAGGCTTATTATTCCATTAATGACTTGTTGCATTAGGATTTAGTAGATAATATATGCTCTACTAAATCCTAATGAAACAAGTAACTAGAATATATTAAGCCTATACTGTTCATTAGACATGTAGGCCATACTGGCGCACACAAGACTTGTTATGGAATATTAATGCAGTCTATTGCCATGCGATTAGCTTTAGTTCTTATTTATTTATTTATGTATTTATCCACTGTCATTTCAGTGTTGGTGTATAGGCTATATAGTGTATTTCAATATAAGTTTAATTGATTAATGATATATTCGAAGGAATGCAGGTTTATAGCTATATCAACCCCCTCCAATGTACAGTAAATTACCAAGTATGGTTTTGTCAATATTCCAATGTACAATTTTGCTTGTACAGTGTGTCCCCCCCCCCACCCAACCACCTCCAATGTGCAGTCCCCCCCCCCCCCCCCCAACCCCACCCCACCTACCCAAACTCCTCCAACAGTTTCTACGTCAAATGTATATACTCTCTTTTCTGGACTCTTTTTGTATCACAAACAGTACTGTATTTGCAAATCTGGTATGTCATAAATGTATAGATGTAGCAGTACTGTCTATCTGTATGTCGTGTATGTCATATATGTTATGATGAATTGAAAATGGGGGACCCTGATGTAAACTAGACGAAAGTCTTTCTCTGGTCTGCATCTGTCGCGGGTGGGGGTATGTGTGTGTCTGTGTGTATTCATTGAGCGGTGGGATCTACCCATGGGAGTTCCCTCTCTTGCGTTACAGGCTGTGCCGTTGGAGGAAGCTGATTGGCTGGCTGGCGCATAGGGGCGGTGCCCTGGAACCCCGCAAACTCGCTCAAAAGGGTGGCGAGTATTGTCAGCTGGGGGCGAGACACAGAAGGACGAGACCCGGAGCAGAGGAGGAAAGAGAAACCCGAGGACGCCGACTGGTGATATTGCTGGTACACACGGCGCTATTGCTGCTTCCTGGAACGAAAACGGGAGTCGAGAGGACGGTACCAGAGGACGTGGGCTGTAGGAGTACGAGGACACGCAACTCTTTTGTGTTTGTGCTTTTCCTCCAGTGGAACCAGTTCCTATCGCCGACTGCGGTGTTCCCCCCGCAGTGGAAACGGGTGGAGCCTCAGACAGGAGAGACATTATCGCCACACCGCCCGCCGTGAGTAAAGGATGCAAGATATTAGAATACGCGCCTGACAAGCGAACTGTTTCCCGAGTGGTAAATGAAGACATAGACGAACAGTGACTGCATTGGAATTAGGAATATTATTAGTAGCGTGAAGCTGAAGATTATCGGAACGGCATGCAGTAAGCCAGTAAAACTGTAGAAGATTTGAACCTAGTATTGTGGACACTCCATCCTCTGTGAACTACTTTTCTCTCTCCTTGCTGAATATGGAGGATATCTAATTTGTGCATTGTGACGAACCCGGGAACGGGGGGACCTTGCTATTACTGACTGTGCCCTCCATTGCAGGCGGGAGGACATTATTGCACGCCTGGTGCTTGGAGTGCCTAAAACCCCCCAGTACGGACAGAACAGTTTTAGCCCGAAGGCGGGAGGGGCTACGGGAGCGGAAGGAGGTGGCGTCCTTCCGGCCCTCACCTTCGGGCCCCGGTCATACTTAAAACCTTTGTTTGTAGTGTTTGTCAACTCAGCGCTTCCACTGCCCAAACCTAGGTTAGGATATGAGAGGAGTATTCTAGGCCTAGGCCCTACCCCTAGCGGTGAGCAGCCCCCACTATTTTATCCCAGCCCCCTTAGTTGCTGTGTGACATTTAGTGTGTATTTACCTACCTATATTCCCTATAATCATTTGCCGTGGCTCCCCGAGGGATGGTGTGATATCGATACCTATTTTAGGCTATTTGCAGTGAACCGTGTTTTGAGGTGTGGTGTGATTCTAGACTAATGTTTGATAGTCATAGACCCGTGTGCAGGGCAAACCCTTTTTCTTCACGCGTGTAGTGCCTCAGGGGCGGGGATAGGTAGCGTGGGTGGGAGCAACAGCCTGGGGGTGGGTTGACAGGGCATTGAGCGCTTCCTCCTTTTAACTACCCCAGGCCTAGGGGCGTGGGTATTTTAATCTAGTCTAATAGTGTTTAGGTAGATTTATGAATTTGTATCTTATGTATTAAAGTATTGCCTGTTTTTCTTAAATACCATTATGTAATAAAGTATTGCTTGTTTTTGCTAAACATTCTCTCCTTGTCTGTCTGTGGTCCTGGGGAATCTGTTGTAGTAGTTCAGCTGAGCTCTTTGGAAAGTACACCTGTGCGCTTGCACTTCCTAGCTGTAGACTGGGGTGCTTTTCATTGGGGTCTGGTGTCACATCCCCTTAACAATTGTATGTAATTGAGCCCATTGCTGTATTGTACCCATTCTGCAATCTGTTAATAAAGTTTTCAATCAATCAATCAATCAAACAAAGGTCTGTCCCATTGTATCAATGGGATATATTGCATGTTGACCTGCATTCTTTCAAATGTATATAAATAATTATTAAAACAGATGTGTAACAAATAAGAAATACAAATTCCACAGAAGGCATTACATAATTATTATTTTCAATCATTTTTGATCATAATTGTGTTTGAATATCTGAGTAATTAAAGTAATTATACATTTGTCCAAAATAGCTGGTTCAGATATGGTTAAGCAGCTGCCCTGTGATCAGATGAATCCATATTATTTATTTTTCCGACATAAAATGCGTAATTTCTTATCGTACAAATATTGTCATATTTATTTTAATTACGATTAAGTAATTAATTCCAAGGAGGCCTGTAGCGTTACCATGAAGGAATCACTATGAGAACACAGTCTGTCAAGTTAATAACATTTTCAATTAGTCAATCAATCATAAGAGTGCTCTCAGCACTCTTAAATCTGCTCTCAGCCACGCTCAAATCTGATCTCAGGAACATTTGGGGACTCGCGCTCCCAGCCCTAATATGTATTAAATGGGCAGAAATCTGCCTAAGAGGAAATGTTTGGTCCTAAATTCGTTCGGGAATGAGACCCTATGTCTGTAGATGATATTTTGGTATGATAGCCCTTCCGGAGTGGTAGCTGTATCATAATTATCACGTCATGAGGTATACCCACCCCCTCAGGTAATTGCATTTCAGATGCTGGTGCATTATCCTGCTTTAG
>NC_140170.1:17038204-17050704 GCF_963971535.1 Notolepis coatsorum | reverse complement strand
ACCCAGGGACAGTGTACATTAATCAGCATCTTCAGTTTCCACATCAGTGTAAAAGTGCCAGAATTAGCTAATGAGCTAGTTTTCATCTGTAGTTCCTGCCTAACATGCATGCATCAATAGATCTATTCTTATTACTTGTATTATTGCACAATCACTGCGGGCATGACCCCCCGCATTTCACTGTATGCTTGTATGCCGCGACTGTCTGTTTAACTGTGCATAATGACAAATAAATATCTTGACTTGACTTGACTTGATGTCTTTCTGTACAACAAGTCAGCAGGAAGGTTCTGTACAACAAGTCAGCAGGAAGGTTCTGTACAACAAGTCAGCAGGAAGGTTCTGTACAACAAGTCAGCAGGAAGGTTCTGTACGACAAGTCAGCAGGAAGGTTCTGTACGACAAGTCAGCAGGAAGGTTCTGTACAACAAGTCAGCAGGAAGGTTCTGTACGACAAGTCAGCAGGAAGGTTCTGTACGACAAGTCAGCAGGAAGGTTCTGTACAACAAGTCAGCAGGAAGGTTCTGTACAACAAGTCAGCAGGAAGGTTCTGTACGACAAGTCAGCAGGAAGGTTCTGTACGACAAGTCAGCAGGAAGGTTCTGTACGACAAGTCAGCAGGAAGGTTCTGTACAACAAGTCAGCAGGAAGGTTCTGTACAACAAGTCAGCAGGAAGGTTCTGTACAACAAGTCAGCAGGAAGGTTCTGTACAACAAGTCAGCAGGAAGGTTCTGTACGACAAGTCAGCAGGAAGGTTCTGTACAACAAGTCAGCAGGAAGGTTCTGTACAACAAGTCAGCAGGAAGGTTCTATACAACAAGTCAGCAGGAAGGTTCTGTACAACAAGTCAGCAGGAAGGTTCTGTACGACAAGTCAGCACAACAAGTCAGCAGGAAGGTTCTGTACAACAAGTCAGCAGGAAGGTTCTGTACAACAAGTCAGCAGGAAGGTTCTGTACAACAAGTCATTAGGAAGGTTCTGTACGACAAGTCATCAGGAAGGTTCTGTACAACAAGTCAGCAGGAATGTTCTGTACAACAAGTCAGCAGGAAGGTTCTGTACAACAAGTCAGCAGGAAGGTTCTGTACAACAAGTCAGCAGGAAGGTTCTGTACAACAAGTCAGCAGGAAGGTTCTGTACGACAAGTCATCAGGAAGGTTCTGTACAACAAGTCAGCAGGAAGGTTCTGTACAACAAGTCAGCAGGAAGGTTCTGTACAACAAGTCAGCAGGAAGGTTCTGTACAACAAGTCAGCAGGAAGGTTCTGTACGACAAGTCAGCAGGAAGGTTCTGTACGACAAGTCAGCAGGAAGGTTCTGTACAACAAGTCAGCAGGAAGGTTCTGTACAACAAGTCAGCAGGAAGGTTCTGTACAACAAGTCAGCAGGAAGGTTCTGTACAACAAGTCAGCAGGAAGGTTCTGTACGACAAGTCAGCACAACAAGTCAGCAGGAAGGTTCTGTACAACAAGTCAGCAGGAAGGTTCTGTACAACAAGTCAGCAGGAAGGTTCTGTACAACAAGTCAGCAGGAAGGTTCTGTACAACAAGTCAGCAGGAAGCTGAGGTCCAGTAAGATTGTTCATCAAACAGTCAGTGTTGAAACTTGGGTGCTACAGTCTTGAGTGCATATAGTAGTAGAGACTATTAGCATAGGCACAGAATCACACCTCTACTGCAAGACAAGCGTTGCTTCTTTCTGTCCCTTCTCGAACAAAACCGCTATGTTGACAATTGCTTCCATGTCTAGGAAGATATCTTTTATTTGTATTTGTATTTTTTTTTTTTTTTTTTTTTTTTTTTTTTTATTTCAAGTTTGTGTGTTTATGGTCGTTTGAGATCAATAAAGATCAAATCAAATCAAAATCAAGGGTGCAGTATTGTTAACGCCTCGTTAACAGCATTGCCAGGTAACCCTTTCACTGCCACACGACAGAAGGTTAGCCCTTTACTATCACACAACCGACGGCGATGCTCCATCATTAGCATCATTAGCTCCGGAAATGCGGAGCTAATGATGCTAATGATGGAGCATCGCCGTCGGTTGTGTGATAGTAAAGGGCTAACCTTCTGTATTGTCACAGTGAAAGGGTTAACCGGCTGTCGTGTGGCAGTGAAAGGGTTTATGGCGCATGATTACCGCAGTAGCAGAGCAGAGCAGAGCTCAGACTCCTAAGAACTGCATCTGTAGTAATATAGACAAGGTATTAGCATAATAGTAAAAAACAGTACAAAGTTTTGTTTTTCTTTCTTCTTCATCTCAGATGTTGATTGAAGAAGTGCGTTTTCAGTTGACAGTGGATGTGTTGTGTTGGCTGTCCTGCCCGTGGTTTAGTGATCTGATATTCCTTTGTGAATGTGGGGAAAGGAGAGGTAATGTTCTTGATGAATATCTACACTCAGAACCATTCTGCAAGTCGCCTCATGGAAAATGCATGAGTTACAGTATGGCACACAATGGTCCGATTGTATTCGATATCTAACGACTTGTCTTTTGGAAGATAAAAAAATTATAATAATAAAAGAAAACTCTTACACCACGTAGTCAGCTGAAACCTGATTCTAAAAATGATCACTGATCACAATAGTTCATTCCTATGTTTTCCCAGTACATTGGATCATAGTACTAGTGTTGTACAAACACAATATCTATTTGGCACCCAGGGGTGTAAAAAGTACCCAGAAATTATATTTAAGTGAAAGTATGGGTACCGTCTCAAAATATTACTCAAGTAAAAGTCAGAGTATCTGGCTAGAAACACACTTGAGTAAATGTAAAAAAAAGTTTCTACTTTTAAATGTACTTAAGTACTAAAAAGTAAACACTTTTTTCTGACTGTCGATTCTTCTGATAGCAGGTGTTTAATCAAAGATCCCCGCTTTCTAGTCTTGCACAAGGACCAATCAGCATGGGTATGGGCGGGTTCATTTTCCATTGATGGGGATTTGATTGGCTGTTTTTAAATAAACTGCGGCCGCAGGATTAATAACGTTAACGTTAGTTCGGCCAGAGAAACAAATTTACTAATTAAAATGGTACCTTTGCATTTTAAATGAAAGGAGTAAAAAGTATGTTTTTTTTTTCTCTGAAATGTAATCGAGTAAAAGTACAAGTATACAAACCTAATAATACTTGAGTAAAGTTAAAATCCCCCAAAACAGTACTTAAGTACTGTAACGAAGTACAATTACTCGACTACTTCACACCCCTGAGTACTAGTGTGGTACAAACACAAGATCTCCTCGGCACCATATGTTGGCACATAGCAGCCGGCCTCTGAATCGCGAGACATGCTCGGTTTAAAAATGTCGCGGTGACTCAGAGGTCTGGCCTCCGTCGCCTGCGGAGGGGATCGCCAGGGTTACGTTTTATATCCCGGACAATCAGCCTCCCTGCTGTAGTAACAATGGATGCAGGAATGCAGGCCCCTCTGCCTCTCTGCCCCTCTGCCCCCCCCCCCCCCCCCCCCCGGCGGGCATTAAGTGCCCCGCTGGGAAATTACACTTGTATTTTTAGATTTTCACTTTTATCATCTCCAATAAAAAAAAATGGGGGCAGATTCAAAATTCAAGATATTTATTTGTCATTATGCACAGTTAAACGGACAGTCGCAGCATACAATGAAACTCTTACTTTGCTAGTCCACCCTTCACACCAAATCACAAAATATTAAGAAAATGTTTTATGCTAAAATATAAGTATTTTTATTTAAATATAAAGTAGAAAAATCAGGCACGTGTGAGCGAGTAACAGTGTTCCAGTTCACAGCGTGGTGGTAGAAAGCATGTCAAGTGGGATGTCCATAAAAAAAAGAGATACACTATTTAAAAAAAAAAACACGCCTCCCTGTTAAAATATTTCAGACGTGAGAGTTGCCCTTTTGTCGCTTGGGCCCAAAATACCCGGTCCTGAATGGGTGGGAAGACCCGTACGGTACAGGCAGGACCGTCTTCAACATCTAAAGAGCCTCTTCTCTTGGCTAAAAACTTGGCTAATCCAGAACTATTTTATTACACTGTAAACATTTTTATTCATTTATTCCTTTTTAAATGTGATTTTTTTTTATCTATTCTATTCTACTATTTTATTGCACTGCACTATTGCACTATTTTACTCTGTCTATTTGATCTTACTCTTTTTATTATTGTCTATTTAAAACTGAATAAACCATAAACAAGGTGGCCTGTTGGGATGTTAAGATCCTAATGTGAGAAACTGTGATTTTATATGTCTGCATTTTATGTGCTCATTTAGTCTTTTTTCTGTTGTGAGGCACTTTGAGCTGCAGCTTCTGTATAAAAGGTGCTATACAAATAAAGTTATTATTATTATTATTATTATTATTATTATTACAGAGGAGATCGCTGCTGGATTCCATTTTGAACGGCGTCCTCTGTTTTGAAGCGAAGCGATATTGTAATTGAGAATGAAAAAACTCCCCAGTGTTAAGAGAGTTGGGACCGTTAAAGGTAGTCGAATGTCGTCGTTATATTATACGTTTATATTTTTATAGATAGAATAGAATAGAAATACCTTATTTGTCCCTTGTGCTGTACGACAAGTCAGCAGGAAGGGTACAAGGAGCTCTATCAGCTGAGTAACAATGTTCATCAAACAGTGTTGAAACTTGGCTGCTGCAGTGTTGTAGTAGAGACATATATTAGTATAGTAGGAAGAGTGCATGATAATAGAAGACAGTAGTGATGAGTGCATAGTCGTAGAGACATATATTAGTATAGTAGGAAGAGTGCATGATAATAGAAGACAGTAGTGATGAGTGCATAGTCGTAGAGACATATATTAGTATAGTACGAAGAGTGCATGATAGTAGAAGACAGTAGTGATGAGTGCATAGTCGTAGAGACATATATTAGTATAGTACGAAGAGTGCATGATAGTAGAAGACAGTAGTGATGAGTGCATAGTCGTAGAGACATATATTAGTATAGTACGAAGAGTGCATGATAGTAGAAGACAGTAGTGATGAGTGCATAGTCGTAGAGACATATATTAGTATAGTACGAAGAGTGCATGATAGTAGAAGACAGTAGTGATGAGTGCATAGTCGTAGAGACATATATTAGTATAGTAGGAAGAGTGCATGATAATAGAAGACAGTAGTGATGAGTGCATAGTCGTAGAGACATATATTAGTATAGTAGGAAGAGTGCATGATAGTAGAAGACAGTAGTGATGAGTGCATAGTCGTAGAGACATATATTATTATAGTAGGAAGAGTGCATGATAGTAGAAGACAGTAGTGATGAGTGCATAGTCGTAGAGACATATATTAGTATAGTAGGAAGAGTGCATGATAGTAGAAGACAGTAGTGATGAGTGCATAGTCGTAGAGACATATATTAGTATAGTAGGAAGAGTGCATGATAGTAGAAGACAGTAGTGATGAGTGCATAGTCGTAAACCTGTGATACACAAGGTGGACTAAACTTTTATATTAAACAGATGCTTTAATGATTAATTATTGATTAAAGCATCTGTTTAATATAAAAGTTTAGTCCACCTAAAGGAGTTGTTGGGCTATTGTGCAAATATCTCTCTCACGTTTTAATGACCACGGCGAACGGCGTAATAACAGAAGCTATGCGCGACGACCAATTATTACGCATTATGTACTTACTTACTTTACATTTAGTAATTTAGCTGAAACGCTTTTATCCAAAGCGACTTACAAGTTCTGTACGACAAGTCATCAGGAAGGGCACAACTGTATCAGCTGAGTAACAATGTTCATCAAAGTGCTACAGTGTAGGTTAGTTTATTAGGACAAGTGCATGACAGTAAGGTTAGTTAGGGTTAGAGTTTTTATTATTATTTTCTTTTCATTTCAGATAATGGTTGAAGAAGTGCGTCTTTAGTCGACGGCGAAGGATTGGGCGGGTTTCGGCTGTCCTAACTGGGGTGGGTAGTTCATTCCACCATTGTGGGGCAAGTTTGTACTTCACAGAGTGAACGGCAACCACATATTTGCATATCCTCCACACATGGAGAGACCTGCTGCCTGTCAGGGAGCTGCCGCTCAGGGAGGTGCAGAGCGTGGAGGTGATGTGTGTAGAGAGAGGCTCTGGAGGAACATCTAGGCTCCAAACCGCTCCCCTCGTGGAAGCTGCAGCGGTTACAGTACAGCACACAATGGTCCGATTGTGTCCGTCTGTCGGGTTGGATATCTCTACGACCCTGAAGTTGTGTAGTCAGGTGACACTTAACTCTGAATGCAGGGGTGTAAAGTAGTTGAGTAATTGTACTTTGTTACAATACTTAAGTACTGTTTTAGGGGATTTGTACTTTACGCAAGTATTATTAGGTTTGTACTTTTACTCGATTACATTTCAGAGGGAAAAAAATATACTTTTTACTCCTTACATTTAAAATGAAGACATACAGTACAAAGTACAAAGTACAAATCAGGTCCAACCATTTGAATTAGTATATTTGTTTCTCTGGCCGAACTAACGTTAACGTTATTAATCCTGCGGCCGCACTTTATTTAAAAACAGCCAATCAAATCCCCATCAATGGAAAATGAACCCGCCCATACCCATGCTGATTGGTCCTTGTGCAAGACTAGAAAGCGGGATCTTTGATTAAACACCTGCTATCAGAAGAACAGACAGTCAGAAAAATAGTTTTTACTTTAACTTTTTAGTACTTAAGTACATTTAAAAGTAGAAACCTTTTTGATTTTTACTCAAGTGTGTTTTTAGCCAGATACTGACTTTTACTTGAGTAAGATTTTGAGACGGTACCCATACTTTCACTTAAGTATCATTTCTGGGTACTTTTTACACCCCTGTCTGAATGTAAATGAACACTTTCACTACCACACTACCAAAGGGTTAACCATTTCATGGCGACAATACAGAAGGTTAACCCTTTCACTGACGCACGACAAATGGTTAACCCTTTCACAACCACACTACAGAAGGTTCTGTATCACACTAGCTCCCGCTCAGCGTCTCATTGCATATATCTCGCTTCAGCGTATATACACTGAATACATTTCAAAATGTACCTTTAAATGCCAGCATTCATCTGGCCACACCCCCATCCGCTTACCTACATAAGCAGGGGTGTTGCCACACACTCATCTCCTTCTCAAATTTAATCACAAGCAACGTGCTGCTCATATGCCCACTTGACGTGGAGAAAAATATTTACTCTGAGGAAAGGAAGAACAAGGATACGTTGACATCATATCTTTATTTTCTCTCTCACTATTTTCGAGAAAATACGGCGATATTGTCTTCGTCACTGGAGTGTCTGGAAGATGGTGATCATTCTAAAATCCTCCACCGGTTTTCGTATTGGGAGCACGCCGCTGCATGCCTCTCAACTGCAGTTCCTTGCTGTGGCTGGTTGCGGTAAAACCTTTCAGGACACAGCTGAACTGTAGGACGCGCCGCTGTTGTGAGAAGCGGTGGGTTCAGGTTGGTGAGTAATGTTTTGCTTGCGGCTCCACTTGTCTGTTAGTGCTATGGGGGCTGGCTGACAATGTTTACGAACACCGGCCCCAGATTAAGGTCTTTTGTTCAGCCTCTTAGGCAACAGCGGAAGACCTTGGTCTGAAGCCCATTATAGTTAACTAGTGGGCCACGACCATTAACACTGGTGATCCCTGTGTTTTTTGGACGAGTGGATGTTTTCTCTGTCACCGTGTAGGCCCCGTCTTTCATATCCAAATGAGCGTATTCCCTCACGAGGAAATATGGGCATGGATGTTCGTTAGCGGAAGATCTGTGTTCAAGTCAGCTACAGGCCAGTTTGGTATTGTGCTGGCTCTGTCGGGTGTTGGTAAAATCACCGTTGTAAAACTGTGTTAACATCTTGTTTCTCTTTTCTCTTAAAAAGTGAGGAGGGTTTCAGAACGGCGGCCTGTCTGAGTGATTGTTATATCAGTGTGTACAAGTTCAGGTGATAGCTGCTTAGCTTGCGTGCTAGTGGTGGCCTACCTAGGCTAGGCTAGGAAACGTTAGCTTGCTGCTATCGGCCGAGGCCCAGCGCGGGGTGGCTCCGGCCCCTCGCGCGCCGCCGCGGTTCCCAACTCCCCTCTCCCTCACGGGGAGAGGCGGGGGGGATTCGAAGTCTCCCCTCTGGTCGCGTGCGCCATTCGCTCGGCGTCTCGCGGGCAGGGGCGGTAGCGCCCGACGGTTAGAGCGGCCGTTAGCTTAATGCTACACTGTTGAACGTGCTTTGATTATAACATGTTTTAAACACTCTTGACTACGACGTCATCTTTGACAGAGGATGTTCGTCGACCCTGCCCTGAGCCAGGACGGCAAGGACTGCGTCAACAAGGGGGACCGTAGCGACCGGATGGAGCGGCGACGCTGCCCAGGTCGACAACACGGCTGTGTTTACTACGGTGACTTGTTAGAGACTGCACTTCGCTTGATCTGCGCTCCGGGTAGGCTAGGTCTGGACCAGACCTTGAACACTTCTTCTTGCTTTCCCTTCTAAATGTTTTGTAAATAACGATGTTTTCCAAAACGTGTGCTGCTGCACTACATTTAGGATACGATGCGAGTTATGTGTGAATTGTCTTGTCACTGGTAGTATCTTCTCCATGCAAAATCGGGTTGTTTATTACAGATGTGAAAATGATCTGGTTTGTTGTGTTGAGAAACATCATGTGTGTTCTTGTACCGAGCACTCTCAACTAAGGGGGTTAAACTAACCTATAAAGCTATGCTTAGTGACATGAGTAAAGAATGATTCTTCTCTCAGCCTGTAATGACAATGAACAGTGTGTTCACATATTAACAGGTTTACCTGTTCAACTGGCCGTATTAAGGGTAAAGTAGGAGGGTTGTGTTTTTCCCCCCGGTTCCCTGGGGACTTCTTCATCCTCCTCTCAGACATGTTGTTACACTACATTGTGTCACTGTGTGGTAGGGATACGATGTAACCCTTAGTTTGATTGCTGAGGTTGTGCTAAAACTGCTTGAGAAAACTTTATTTTCCTAAAAGAAAAGATTGTTTGGTCGCTTTTCGTGTGTGCTTAGCAAGGCCTGTGGCCGATACTAATCGAGAATTATGTATTCTCTCATTATGAAAAACGGCGTTTTTGCCATTTTTTGTAGGTGATGATGGGTTGTGTGTGTCATGTGACCTACAACTGGGTTGGGCTGGCCACAGAAGCACATGTGTAAGTTTGGTACCGGGGCTCTTGGAGAGCCCTCTCTGTTCTGTGTTTTTTCCTTAGTAAAAATCAGATAGCAGGTTAGCACATGCGCTGTGTGAAGCTGTCAGACGCTTCATGGAGCTGACTATGACTGTGTCATACTCTCTTTTTGTCATTACATCGTATCATGGGTGTGGGGTCGTAAAGGGGTGAACTGGTAACCTTTCCTCCCCCTTGTTTCTGTTGGTCAGGGGTAAACCCACCTGTCCTTCAAGGTTCCTGTCACGTTGCGGTTCGGCACGTTACAGGGTGAGGGGGGGGGGGGGGAGTTTCCTGGTCCCACGCCCTGGAATATTGGGCGTGTGCACCGCAGAAATTCCCCCGCCATAGAGTACGTCACTGTGCGCGTCTCTGTTGGTAGGACTTCCGTGTGCTGTTCAGGTCCATGTGATGGATCTGTTTCGGGGGGTGGTCAGGGCTCCTCCTCACCAAGCTCCTATTCGGGCCTTCTGTGAGTTGGGACTCTCCTTCCATGTGAGGGAGCCTCCTCAGAGTACAGAGCCTCCTCCTCAGATTGATAAGGTGAGTGGAACCTCAAGAAGGAGTCCTACTCTATTGTGTGTGTATTCGATTCAATTCGATTATTGAGTGTATATGGGTTCAGTGCCTCCTCCCCGGAGAGCCCTAAAACCAAACTTTTACATGGCTCAAGGTGCAATATATTTTTTTCAATCTGTACAGCTTGCGTGGGAAGTCTCTCTGGGGATTTCCATCTCCTCTCTATGGGAGGGTGGTGGAATGTAAAAATGTAAAAAAAAATTACCCCCGGCCATGTAGACTGGGATACATACTGTTGGTGCTTCCTTCTTTTCTTTTAAAAAGAGTTGGAGTTAGGAATTGTCACACCCCTCTTGTCGTTCCCCTGGGCGCCTTGGGGATTCAATGACAGGTCTAAATAGCCTGTTCGTTGATGTGGTTGTGTCCCGACGCACGCATAGTGCTAGCTCGGGGTGTTCTGTAATCAGGCAACTGACTGGCACGCCTTGATTGCTTGGGGTTAAAACGGCGTTTTTATAAAGCAACTGGGATGGAGGTTTTTCCTCTTCCGACGACCTGTTTTGGTTGTCGACGGATTCTCGTTCATATCTGGGGGATGATGACGGAATGGATCTGAACGTGATTCTGGGGGCAGTAACGAGGTTGTTCCCTCCGTTCGTTCCCGGGTGGCATGCGGGTTATGCGTGTGTGTAGTCGTGGGGTCAAGCCACGGTCTGCTCACCCTGTGCGTTGAGTTGCTTGAGTGCCTCTTCGCACGGTCGGGTCCGTCGCCCTCCCGTGAAGCCCCCAATAGGGGGGGTGCCCTCCATTAGGGGGGGTCGGGGGGGCTCGGTCCTCCCTGATCTGATGGTTGTGGGGGGCCTCAGCGGGGTACATTTGTCGAGCTTCTAGCTCCCGCTCAGCTCCTATTATGCAATGAGACGCTGAGCGGGAGCTAGTGTGATACAGAACGTTAGGTTATGACTATAACCAAGTTCTGTTAACACTAGTGAACGCTCAGCGTCTAGACGCCGCTGCGGCCCTTGATTTTTCATTGTGGTGAAATTTGTTGGGAAGGAGATGAGTGTGTGGCACCACCCCTGCTTATGTAGGTAAGCGGATGGGGGTGTGGCCAGATGAATGCTGGCATTTAAAGGTACATTTTGAAATTTATTCAGTGTATATACGCTGAAGCGAGATATATGCAATGAGACGCTGAGCGTTCACTAGTGTTAACAGAGCTTGGTTATAGTCATAACCTAACGTTAACCCTTTCACTATACCACACTACAGACGGTTCTGTAGTGTGGTAGTGAAAGGGTTAATCTTCTGTAGTGTGGTAGCGAAAGGGTTAAATATTGTCATTGATCACAATAGGTTGGATGTTACCCTATATTGCTAAAGTTTTCCACAGAACATTGCGGTCTAATTCTAGTTCAGAAGGAAAACTCCCAGGACTTTTGGGAACTTTGGGAACTTTGGGAACAGTTGGGAATGTTAAAGGGAGTTGACAACCGATCAAGTGTTGTAGAGTAAATTTATAGTTGTTAGATCGAGATAAAAAAAAAACATACATCTCTTTTATCTTCTATCAGCTTGTATATATAGTACATACTGTCATGCAGAAGCTAACCACAGTAACTATGCCAACAGCGAAACTGAGAAAAATTTCTTTAAAGTTATTTGACGATCCAGTGATTTTGTAGTTACTGCAATTCTTTATGCACTTTTTCTCTAAAAACGGAGCGAGATTGAACTCTGATCAAACGGATTATCGAGAAGTTAAATATCACTTATAACTTTACTGCGGTTCTCTTCTGCAGGGCAGTATAGGCGAAGGATCCGATGGGAGCGAGGCATGTTGTGTTGCACCACGTGTCCCTCTTGTGGAACGCCTTCCCATTAACCCTTTCACTACCACACTAGAGACGGTTAACCTTTCACTACCACACTACAGACTTACACGCTTATACATATAAATAATATATGTATAAATTATACACATATAATACATATATAATAATATACATTTATAATAATATCCCTTTCACTGCCACACTACCAAATGGTTAACCCTTTCACTGCGACAACACAGAAGGTTAACCCTTTCACTGCCGCATGACAAAAGGTTAACCCTTTCACTACCACACTACAGAAGGTTAACCCTTTACTATCACACTACATACGGTTAACCTGTGGTAGTGAAAGGGATATAATTATAAATATTTATATTTATAATAATAATATAAATGATTTATGTATACATAAGTAAACATACACGTTTCGTCTCCCCACGTTCGCTCCCGCATCCGGGAAGATGGCATGTTGTGATCGGTTACTCACGGCAACAAACGGAAAAGTAACCCTCCAAACAAGCCTGAATAAGATAGGCTCCGTGTCACACCCCTCTACCCCGTTCCATAAATACACACACACACACGCCTTCAGCCCAGACAGCAGGAATAGGTCTGGGAGTATTTTGAGATCTCCCCAGCAGGCCATAGTAACATGTTCCGCGTTCGCTCTCGCTTATTATCAAGTATGGCAGAGAGTTATTATTGTCTCGTCGAACCCGTGAGGAGATGTACAATAAAGATGTACGTACTTTGTTTATTCGCTCGCTTATCAGCGCAATCTTTCCTTTCCCTGCAGTTACAGATTCGAATCAAATCTAATTTGTTTTGTATAGCCCGAGATCACATGGAATAGCCCCCGTGGGCTGTGCAAGTCTTCTTGTGCAAGTCATGAAGAAACATCACAAAAGATATATAAGAAAAAGAAGAAAAAAAACATAAAATCCAAATATGCGACACTCCCAGAAGAT
>NC_140170.1:17015704-17033204 GCF_963971535.1 Notolepis coatsorum | reverse complement strand
TCATTATTGGTAAGCTACCTCCTTATACTACATCATTATTGGTAAGCTACCTCCTTATACTACATCATTATTGGTAAGCTACCTCCTTATACTACATCATTATTGGTAAACTACCTCCTTATACTACATCATCCTTATACTACATCATTATTGGTAAGCTACCTCCTTATACTACATCATTATTGGTAAACTACCTCCTTATACTACATCATCCTTATACTATATCATTATTGGTAAGCTACCTCCTTATAAGATAAGATAAGATAAGATAAGATAAGATATTCCTTTATTAATCCCCTTGGGGAAATTCGTGACACACACATACAGCTCAACGTCTCATAAATGATATTAACAACAACACAATCATTACATTTTTACAGTAACAATGGCACAGCATAAATTCAACAGACATGTACATTTGTTGACACATGTCAGCATTACAGGAGGCCTGAGACACTGTATGCGATAGTCGGCTGCATTCCACCATGTGAACACAGTGGATCGCGCCTGGTGAACTGGAGGGAGGGCGGAGTGGGGGGGGGGGGGGGGCCTGGGAAGAGAGAGTAGGGAATATGAGATATACTACATCATTAATGGTAAGCTACCTCCTTATACTACATCATTATTGGTAAGATACCTCCTTATACTACATCATTATTGGTAAGATACCTCCTTATACTATATCATTATTGGTAAGCTACCTCCTTGTACTACATCATTATTGGTAAGATACCTCCTTATACTATATCATTATTGGTAAGCTACCTCCTTGTACTATATCATTATTGGTAAGCTACCTCCTTATACTATATCATTATTGGTAAGCTACCTCCTTGTACTATATCATTATTGGTAAGCTACCTCCTTATACTACATCATTATTGGTAAGCTACCTCTTTATACTACATCATTATTGGTAAGCTACCTCCTTATACTACATCATTATTGGTAAGCTACCTCCTTATACTACATCATTATTGGTAAGCTACCTCCTTATACTACATCATTATTGGTAAGCTACCTCCTTATACTACATCATTATTGATGAGCTACCTCCTTATCATTATTGGAATGGAACAGGAACCTATGGAACCCGTTCCAGTGACTGGCTGGTCCTTAAGGTCCCCTGAGTTTGCTCTGAACAGGTAAATCTACATTTGGTTATGACGCCCCTCTAGCTCATGGAATGAACTCCAACGGTCCTTAAAGCTGGAGATTCTCCCCTCTGTTAAAAGGAACTTGAACTTGAACTTGTTGCAGAGTTTAAAACCTCGATCTCCAACCTTTGTCAATCAAGTTGTACGTGTTTTAATTGATTTGTTATCCTTACTTTTTGCCTCGTCTTGTTGTCTTATTGTTATGATTTTATATGCTGTGTGATTTTATATGTTTTTTTGTGTGCGCTTATTTCTGTATGTACTACACTCGTTGTGACTGAGTTTCATTGCTGTGTGAATCATCTTCCTCTCAGCTCCAGACAACAAAGGAAACGGCCAATCAAATGAGAAATACCTCAGAGCCTGTCCAATCAGATGAGAGAGCAGACCATGACCACCTGGAAGCAGATCTGTCTCATATTTTTATATTGAAAGTTAATTACATTGTTTACATGTTTATTTTATTGCCTTTATTTATGTCTTTCTACTATTTCCCTGCCCATACCTCCCCTCCCCCTCCCACCCATGCTGTGATGACACCCACATTTCCACAAGGGGATCAGTAAAGGAATATCATATCATATCTTATCTTACCTTATGAGTTTGCAAAATATTGTGTTGTATTGTATACCACCATGTAATATTACATGGTCTCTTATCTGCTATCTGCTAATGGATTGATAATCCATTGCAAGGAGTGATAATTACTAGTTACTAGTTACGCTGCTGGTCAGTATGACTTACTACCATAGTGTCTTTATACCTGTATCACTGTACATATTAATACTACAACTCTGTACTGTACATACATCTGATTAACACTATTACTCAGTAGTAATAATACAATTGTTATATATGTTATACCCAGTTTAATCACCTGTACATTGTATATTACTGTTGCACTTTACTGTTACATTTGCACTCTGGTTGGATGCCAGACTTATTTTCGTTGTAACTGTACTTGTGCTGCATGATGACAATACATTTTGAATGTAATGTAATTGAATGTAATATAATGTAATGTAATGTAATCTAATGGTATTGTTTCTTCTTGGGAGAAACCAGGCTATGACTCAAGAGACCTATGAGAGTGCCGTCTCGATGTCGAGTATTATTACAACACACTGCAGTCCAGTCAGTTCCGAGAATTAAGGAATGTGTGTTTTGTGTTATTCTGTTACAATCGGCTCCTTCTCGTACTTTTCCCACGCATCGGGAACTCCAGCAGTTCAGCACCTCTGTTGCACAATGCAAGTTGGCGAGACAGCCGCACCCTGTCACAGAACACAGGGCTTAGCGCCAGGCACCACAAACTCCAATACCACCTATAAATAAAAATAGATTTCCTCATTCTTATAGCTCTCCAGCTGTTCCTGTCGGTCACGTCTTATATCAGCAGCACGTTGCATAAACACACCCCGTAGATAACGGTCTGATGATGTTGTTTTAGCGAAGAGAGTAGTCTATGAATAAACGCCGGTAGCAGCACTAGCGTTACCTCCAGCCAGGGGCGGAGCTTCCTATAGGCGACATAGGCGGTTACCTAGAGCGCCAAAAACTGCATCCAGCAATAAAAAAAAATTAAAATAAAGATATATTTTTTTAAATTGTATTTATTTGTTTGTTTATTTAGCATATTCTATTTTGATTATTTAACATTGTGTAACATATTTTACAATACATACCTTTCTTTGAAAGCTAATTTGCACATTCTTTTATTGTTTGTTATGGTTATTATTATTATTATTATTATTATTATTATTATTATTATTATTATTATTATTATTTTAATTTTAATTTTTTAGCTAAATTGTTTATTTGTTTTAATTCTTCAGTGTGCACTTTACATTTATTCTTAGCTCTTGTTCTTGTTTGTAATAAATAAAGGTGCAGTACTTTACTGTTAATATGTTTTGATTAATAATTTTCTTTTTTTGGAGGGGGGGGGGGGGGGGGGGGGGGGGGGGCAGTGGTGAATCTTGCCTAGGCCGCCAAATGTGCTAGGTCCGGCCCTGCCCCCAGCTGCCTGTTGCTATTTACACTAATCAGCCCGACTGCCAGAGAGCGGTATGCAAGGAGGAAGTGTGACTCCCTGGCACAGCTTCCGTGGTTTAGTTTCTGACCCCTGGTTCCCTGAGACGGGAGGGGAGGAGGGGAAGAGGGTGTGGTGGACTGGGACCTGGATTATAGTTCACTAAAACCAGTGGTGGACTAGGAGCTGGATTATAGTTCACTAAACCCAGTGGTGGACTGGGACCTGGATTATAGTTCACTAAAACCAGTGGTGGACTAGGAGCTGGATTATAGTTCACTAAACCCAGTGGTGGACTGGGACCTGGATTATAGTTCACTAAACCCAGTGGTGGACTGGGACCTGGATTATAGTTCACTAAAACCAGTGGTGGACTAGGACCTGGATTATAGTTCACTAAACCCAGTGGTGGACTGGGAGCTGGATTATAGTTCACTAAACCCAGTGGTGGACTGGGAGCTGGATTATAGTTCACTAAAACCAGTGGTGGACTGGGACCTGGATTATAGTTCACTAAAACCAGTGGTGGACTAGGACCTGGATTATAGTTCACTAAACCCAGTGGTGGACTGGGACCTGGATTATAGTTCACTAAAACCAGTGGTGGACTGGGACCTGGATTATAGTTCACTAAAACCAGTGGTGGAGTAGGACCTGGATTATAGTTCACTAAACCCAGTGGTGGACTGGGACCTGGATTATAGTTCACTAAAACCAGTGGTGGACTGGGACCTGGATTATAGTTCACTAAAACCAGTGGTGGACTAGGACCTGGATTATAGTTCACTAAAACCAGTGGTGGACTGGGCCCTGGATTATAGTTCACTAAAACCAGTGGTGGATTGGGACCTGGATTATAGTTCACTAAAACCAGTGGTGGACTAGGACCTGGATTATAGTTCACTAAAACCAGTGGTGGATTGGGACCTGGATTATAGATCACTAAAACCAGTGGTGGATTGGGACCTGGATTATAGATCACTAAAACCAGTGGTGGATTGGGACCTGGATTATAGTTCACCAGTGGTGGAAAGTAACCAAGTACTGTACTTACTACTTGTACTTTCATTTTAGGGAACTTTATACTTTTACTCCGCTACATTCCAAAGAAAATATTGTACTTTTTACTCTAAATGGCTGCTTTTTTATATTGCACTTTTATCTAAACCGCTTTATAAATTTGTTCCTCACATTTTACCCATTCACTCACACATTCACACACCGACGGCGGAGGCGGCCATGCAAGGTGCCGACCTGCTCATCGGAAGCAATTAGGGGTTCTGTTTCGTATTCGCTCTCGCTCGGCATCGCTCTCTGCACTATCTCGCATATGTGCACGTGCACTGAATAAAGACCACAAATGTACCTTTAATCCCAATATTCATCTGACCACACCCCTATCAGCTTACCCATATAAGCAGGGGTGGGGCCACCCACTCGCCTCCTTCTCGCTTTCACCACAAGGAAGAAGTGCCTCGGTAGATCCCCACACTTGACACCATGCTGGAAGAAAGGATTAGGAGCAGCTTTGGGAAACAAGGATACGTTGACATCATATCTTTATTTTCTCTCTCACTGTTTTCGAGAAAATACGGCGATATTGTCTTCGTACTGGAGTGTCTGGAAGATGATGATCATTCTAAAAATCCTCCACCGGTTTTCGTATTGGGAGTTTGTGCCGCTACATGCTTTTCCAACTGCAGTCCTTGCTGTGTGCTGGTTGCGGTAAAGGCACAGCTGGGCTGTAGGACGCGCCGCGGTTGTGAGACGCGGTGAGTTCCTGGTTCTGGTGAGTTATGTTTGCTGGCAGGCTTCACTTGTCTGTTAGTGCTATGGGGGCTACTTGACAATGTTTATGAAAACCGGCCCCAGGCTAGGGTCCTTTGTTCAGTCTCCTAGACGACAGAAGACCTTGGTCTGAAGCCATTTTAGTTTAACTAGTGGGCCGCGACCATTAACACTGGTGATCCCTGTGTGTTCTGGACGAGTGGTTATCTCTCTGTCCCGTGTTAAGCCCCTTCTTTCATATCCAAATGAGAGTATTCCTTCACGAGGAGATATGTGCATGGATGTGCGATAGCGGCAGATCCATGTTCAAGTCAGCTACACAGGCCAGTTTGGTATTGTGCTGATTCCGTCGGGTGTTGGTAAAATCACCGTTGTAAAGCAGTGTTGACATCTTGTTTCTCTTTTCTCTTAAAAAGTGAGGAGAGGTTCAGAACGGCGGCCTGTCTGGGTGAGTGTTATGTCATTGTATACATGTTCAGGTGATAGCTGCTTAGCTTACGGTTAGCCAGTCAGCTGTTAGCTGCTGCGTTAGCCTGCTGGGATCGCTGCATGGCCTACTTAGGTTGGGCCTACTGTTAGCCAGTCAGCTGTTAGCTGCGGCGCTAGCATGTCGTGATCACTAGGTAACGTTAGCTTGCTGCTATAGGCCAAGGCCTGGCGCGGGGTAGCTTCAGCTCCTCGCGCGCCGCCGCGAGCTCGCTTCTGGTCGCGTGCGCCGTTAGCTCGGCATCTCGCGAGCAGGGGCAGTAGCACCCGAACGGTTGGAGCGGCCGTTAGCTTGAACGTGCTTTGATTATAACATGTTTTACACTCTTGACTACGACGTCATCCTTGACAGGGGATGTTCGTCGACCCTGCCCTGAGCCTGGACGGGGATTGCGTCAACAAAGAGGACTGTAGCGACTGGTTGGAGCGACGACGCTGCCCAGTTCGAGCAACACAGGATCGGCTGTGTTGTCTACGGGGTCTTGAGTCTGCGCTTCGCTGATCTACGTTCCGGGTAGGACAAGGTTTGACCAGACCTTATAACACGTCTTCTGGTTTTACTTTTCTAAATGTTTTGTGAATAACGATGTTTTCCCAAAACGTGTGTTGCTGCAATGCATTTAGGATACGACGCGAGTTATGTGTGAACTATTTTTGTCACTGGCAGTTAGCTTCTCCGTGCAAATCGGGTTGTTGTTACAGATGTGAAAATGATCTGGTTGTTGTGTGAGAAACATCATGGTGTTTATATGTACCGTGTACTCACAACTAAGGTAACTAACCTATGAAGCTATGCTTGGTGACAAGTGAGTAAAATAATGTTCTTTTCTCAGCCTGTGATGACAATGAACAGTGTTCACATATTAACAGGTTTTCCTGTTTTAACTGGCCGTATTGAGGGTAAAATAAGAGGATTGTGTTTCCCCCCGGTTCCCTGGGGACTTTTTCATCCTCCTATCAGACATGTTGCACTACATTGTGTCTTTTGTGTGGTAGGGATGCAATGTAACCCTTAGCTTGATTGCTGAGGTTGTGCTAAAACTGCTGGAGAAACTTTATTTTCCTAAAAGAAAAAATTGTTTGGTCGCTGTCGTGTGTGCTTAGCAAGGCCTGTGGCCGATACTAATCGAGAATTATGTATTCTCTCATTATGAAAAACGGCGTTCCTCTGTAGAGTGTTTTTGCCATTTTTTGTAGGTGATGGTGGGTTGTGTGTGTCATGTGACCTACAACTGGGTTGGACTGGCCACAGAAGCACATGTGTATGTTGGACCGGGGCTATTAGAGCCCTCTCTATTCTGTGTTTTTTCCTTAGTAAAAATCAGATAGCAGGTTAGCTCATGCGCTGTGTGGAGCTGTCAAACGCTTCATAGAGCTGACTATGACTGTGTCATATTCTCTTTTTGTCATTACATCGTATCATGGGTGTGGGGTCGAAAAGGGGTGAACTGGTAACCTTTCCTCTCCTCCTTGTTTCTGTCGGTCAGGGGTACACGCCCTGTCCTTCAAGGTTCCCGTCACGTGGCGGTTCGGCACGTTGCGGGGGGGGGAGGGAGTTTCCTGGTCCCACGACCTGGTATATTGGGCGTGTGCACAGCAGGAATTCCCCCGCCATAGAGTACGTCACCGTGCGCGTCTCTGTTGGTAGGACTTCCGTGTGCTGTTCAGGTCCATGTGATGGATCTGTTTCAGGGGGGTGGTCAGGGCTCCTCCTCACCAAGCGCCTATTCGGGCCTTCTGTGAGTTCGGACTCCTTCTTCCATGTGAGGGAGCCTCCATCAGAGTACAGAGCCTTCCTCCTCAGATTGTCAAAGTGAGTGGACCCTCTAGAAGGTGTCCTATTCTATTGTATATGTATTCAATTCAATTCGATTATTGAGTGTGTATGGGTTCAGTGCCTCTTCCCCGGAGAGCCCTAAAACCAATTTTTTACATGGCTCAAGGTGCAATATATTCTTTTCAATCTGTACAGCTCGCGTGGGAAGTCTCTCTGGGGATCCCCGTCTCCTTCCTATGGGAGGGTGGTGGGATGTAAAAATGTGAAAAATGTTTACCCCCGGCTGTGTAGACTGGGATACATACTGTTGATGCTTCCTTCTTTTCTATTCAAAAAGTGTTGGAGTTAGGGAGTGTCACACCCCTCTTGTCGTTCCCCTGGGCGCCTTGGGGATTCAATGACAGGTCTAAATAGCCTGTTCATTGATGGGGGTGTGTCCCGACGCACGTATAGGGCTAGCTCGCTGTAAACAGGCGACTGACTGGCATGCCTTGGTTGCTTGTGGTTAAAACGGCGTTTTTATAAAGCAACTGAGATGGGTTAGTTTTTCCTCTTCCGACGACCAAATCCCACGACCTGGGTTGGTTTGCGACGGATTCTCGTTCATGTCTGGGGGATGATGACGGAATGGATCTGAACATATGTAGAGGGGTCTCACGCCCTTGGGGTGGGCCACCAGGCGCGGTTCGCCCGAACGTCTGGGTGGCGCCTTCTTTTCATGTTAAGATCGACACGCATATCTGCCCTTTCTCCTGGAGTAGGCATGTCGGCGTGGTTAGGGCACGGGACTGGTTCTGGTCACGCTGGTCCGGATCAGTTGAACCCGTTGTCCGCCGGGGATGCAGATCTGCTGTTCTGGTACCCTGAGGGACTTGGGCTTTTTTCAGGGGGAAAAATGCCAGGTCGGTCCGGGTGTCACAGGGTTAAGCGCTATGGAGACCCTGGTTGGGTACGTTTTTACTCAGCACTGTCGTAATGGCTTACGGCCATGCCATTCTGTACACGCTCGATCTCGTCGGATCTCGGCCGCTACACAGGTTGGTCCTGGTTAGTACTTGGTTGGGAGACCGCCTGGGAATACCAAGTACGGTGTGCTTAGGGGCTGGTTCTCCATTCTTTTTCGCTCCTCTCTCACGCATGGCGAAGAGGGGCCTGTGGGGGTGGTTTTTGACCTCCTCTGGTGACCCTGTGCTTCCCGTACCGCCAGGCCCGGTCCGAAGTAATGTTTCGTCGACCCGTAGGCCTGGGTTAACCCTTTTTTGGAAACTGAAACACTTGTACTGCGGTATAGCCGGTGTATACCCGCAGGTGTGTTTTGGAGTTTTTTCTTGAGGGGTTATAGGAACAACCACCGCATTGGGTAACACCAAGGTGGTTGATTCCCTGGTGTGTTGGAGCAGTGTCAACTCCCGGGTTCACCGTTTGAGGGTGCCTCGACCCCTCTGGGTGGGGGTTTTTAAATGGAGGCTTGGTCATGCAACACCGCCAGCTTACGCTCCTTCCGCCGTGGCGGCTGTGTTCAGCTGTCCCCTCTGGCGCCTGTCTCGTCCGCAGTCTCCAGGCTAGGGTTAATAGCCTGTTGCCTGGTTTTTCCCCGGTGCGCTGCCTGCTTCCGTTGGTTAACCTTTTTTGTGTGCTTACGGCCATGCTGACTGCCTGTTGCAGGGTCAGTGTGCCAGGCGGTGTACTATTGGGGGGACGGGGCCCGCTCGGCTGAGGGGCCTTTGTCCGAATACGCTGGCGATGTGGGGGGCGGGGCACTACGTGCCCACCTGGTGGGGTCTTGATGCTGGCATCATGGACTTCTCCGGGCCCCCATTCCAGGGAGTCCAGTCCTTTTGGTGGGTCTGGGTCTTCCTTCGCGCTCCGCTGCTACGGCCTTGCCACGGGGTTGGGTTTGCCCTTGACCCGTGATTCTGGGGGCAGTAACGAGGTTGTTCCTCCGTTCGTTCCCGAGTGGCATGCGGGTTGTGCGTGTGAGTAGTCGTGGGGTCAAGCCACGGTCTGCTCACCCTGTGCGTTGAGTTGCTTGAGTGCCTCTTCGCACGGTCGGGTCCGTCGCCCTCCCGTGAAGCCCCTAATACGGGGGGTGCCCTCCATTAGGGTGGGTCGGGGGGGCTCGGCCCTCCCTGTTCTGATGGTTGTGGGGGGCTGTCAGCGGGGTGTATTTGTCGGCCGTTGGCTCTCGCTCTGCCTCCCTTGTGCAGAGAGCGATGCCGAGCGAGAGCGAATACGAAACAGAACGTTAGGTTATGACTATAACCAAGTTCTGTTAGTATAGCGACGCTCGGCATCCGACGCCGCTGCAGCCTTTGACCTCGCCTTGTAGCGAAAGCTTGGGAAGGAGGCGAGTGGGTGGCCCCACCCCTGCTTATATGGGTAAGCTGATAGGGGTGTGGTCAGATGAATATTGGGATTAAAGGTACATTTGTGGTCTTTATTCAGTGCGCGTGCACATATGCGAGATAGTGCAGAGAGCGATGCCGAGCGTCGCTATACTAACAGAACTTGGTTATAGTCATAACCTAACGTTAAGTGTTTTGCTCAAGGACACATCGACACGCTGCCCGGGAGGAGCGGGAATCGAACCGGGAACCTCCGGATTGCCAGACGACTGCTCTACCTCCCGAGCCACTGTCTCCCCAATACTCAACTACATGTATCTGAAACCACTAGTTACTTTGAAGAAAAAGATTTTGCTGAGAAAACATGGGAAATATATGAAGATTATATACTTTCACGTTTGAAGCCTGTCAATTTCAAGAGGACGTAATCAGAGCAGCATAACTGGACCACATACCACTTTAACACAACCTTTAATCAGAGCAGGATAACTGGACCACATACAACTTTAACATAACCTTTAATCAGAGCAGCATAACTGGACCACATACCACTTTAACACAACCTTTAATCAGAGCAGCATAACTGGACCACACACCACTTTAGCATGACCTTTAATCAGAGCAGCATTACTGGACCACATACCACTTTAACACAGCCTTTAATCAGAGCAGCATAACTGGACCACATACCACTTTAACACAACCTTTAATCAGG
Organism: Notolepis coatsorum; assembly: GCF_963971535.1. Classification (NCBI taxonomy): domain Eukaryota; kingdom Metazoa; phylum Chordata; class Actinopteri; order Aulopiformes; family Paralepididae; genus Notolepis; species Notolepis coatsorum. The sequence goes on along the minus strand of NC_140170.1, from coordinate 17,022,904 downwards.
GCAGCATAACTGGACCGCATACCACTTTAACATAACCTTTAATCAGAGCAGCATAACTGGACCACATACCACTTTAACACAACCTTTAATCAGAGCAGCATAACTGGACCACATACCACTTTAACACAACCTTTAATCAGGGCAGCATAACTGGACCGCATACCACTTTAACATAACCTTTAATCAGAGCAGCATAACTGGACCACATACCACTTTAGCATGACCTTTAATCAGAGCAGCATTACTGGACCACATACCACTTTAACACAGCCTTTAATCAGAGCAGCATAACTGGACCACATACCACTTTAACACAACCTTTAATCAGGGCAGCATAACTGGACCACATACCACTTTAACACAACCTTTAATCAGAACAGCATAACTGGACACATACCACTTTAACATAACCTTTAATCAGGGCAGCATAACTGGACCGCATACCACTTTAACACAACCTTTAATCAGAACAGCATAACTGGACCACATACCACTTTAACACGGCCTTTAATCAGAACAGCATAACTGGACCACATACCACTTTAACACAACCTTTAATCAGAGCAGCATAACTGGACCACATACCACTTTAACATAACATTTAATCAGAGCAGCATTACTGGACCACATACCACTTTAACACAATCTTTAATCAGAACAGCATAACTGGACCGCATACCACTTTAACACAACCTTTAATCAGAGCAGCATAACTGGACCACATACCACTTTAACACAACCTTTAATCAGAGCAGCATAACTGGACCACATACCACTTTAACATAACCTTTAATCAGAGCAGCATAACTGGACCACATACCACTTTAACATGACCTTTAATCAGAGCAGCATAACTGGACCACATACCACTTTAACATGACCTTTAATCAGAGCAGCATAACTGGACCACATACCACTTTAACATCACCTTTAATCAGAGCAGCATAACTGGACCGCATACCACTTTAACATAACCTTTAATCAGAGCAGCATAACTGGACCGCATACCACTTTAACATGACCTTTAATCAGAGCAGCATAACTGGACCACATACCACTTTAACATGACCTTTAATCAGAGCAGCATAACTGGACCACATACCACTTTAACATGACCTTTAATCAGAGCAGCATAACTGGACCACATACCACTTTAACATAACCTTTAATCAGAGCAGCATAACTGGACCGCATACCACTTTAACATGACCTTTAATCAGAGCAGCATAACTGGACCACATACCACTTTAACACAACCTTTAATCAGAGCAGCATAACTGGACCACATACCACTTTAACATAACCTTTAATCAGAGCAGCATAACTGGACCACATACCACTTTAACATGACCTTTAATCAGGGCAGCATAACTGGACAACATACCACTTTAACACAACCTTTAATCAGAACAGCATAACTGGACCACATACCACTTTAACACAACCTTTAATCAGAACAGCATAACTGGACCACATACCACTTTAACACAACCTTTAATCAGAGCAGCATAACTGGACCACATACCACTTTAACATAACATTTAATCAGAGCAGCATTACTGGACCACATACCACTTTAACACAACCTTTAATCAGAACAGCATAACTGGACCGCATACCACTTTAACACAACCTTTAATCAGAGCAGCATAACTGGACCACATACCACTTTAACACAACCTTTAATCAGAGCAGCATAACTGGACCACATACCACTTTAACATAACCTTTAATCAGAGCAGCATAACTGGACCACATACCACTTTAACATGACCTTTAATCAGAGCAGCATAACTGGACCACATACCACTTTAACATAACCTTTAATCAGAGCAGCATAACTGGACCGCATACCACTTTAACATGACCTTTAATCAGAGCAGCATAACTGGACCACATACCACTTTAACACAACCTTTAATCAGAGCAGCATAACTGGACCACATACCACTTTAACATAACCTTTAATCAGAGCAGCATAACTGGACCACATACCACTTTAACATGACCTTTAATCAGAGCAGCATAACTGGACCACATACCACTTTAACATAACCTTTAATCAGAGCAGCATAACTGGACCGCATACCACTTTAACATGACCTTTAATCAGAGCAGCATAACTGGACCACATACCACTTTAACACAACCTTTAATCAGAGCAGCATAACTGGACCACATACCACTTTAACATAACCTTTAATCAGAGCAGCATAACTGGACCACATACCACTTTAACATGACCTTTAATCAGAGCAGCATAACTGGACCACATACCACTTTAACATAACCTTTAATCAGAGCAGCATAACTGGACCGCATACCACTATAACATGACCTTTAATCAGAGCAGCATAACTGGACCACATACCACTTTAACATGACCTTTAATCAGAGCAGCATAACTGGACCACATACCACTTTAACATCACCTTTAATCAGAGCAGCATAACTGGACCACATACCACTTTAACATAACCTATAGAGGTCAATGGATCAAGCCTTGAATGCTCCCAAGCACTGGAATACACAAACGTCATCTAGAATGCATACTTTTACTTTAAGTACATTCAATAGCAAATACTTCTCTACTTTTACTTAAGTAGAATTTGAATGGAGGACATTTACTTTTACCAGAGTACTCATTTATCTGAGTATTTCTACTTTTACTGAAGTTAAGGAACTGTGTACTTCTTCCACCACTGACTAAAACTAAACTAATAACTAAAACTAGAAGTGCAAAAAAAAAAACTTTAATTAACTGAAATAAAAATTTAAATAGACTTTAGAGAGAGACCAAAAATAACTGAAACTACTTTACTATACTTACAAAATGGAAAAAAATATATATATATATTATACAGAAAATGTCTTTGTTTTTAGTCTTTGTCAAATTTGTCAACACAGCAAGCGTGAGGAGTCACTGATTGATGATTGAGTCTTGGATGTCTACATGACTGTGAGTCCATTTGTTATACTTTTCTTTTATATTCAGAGTTAATTATATTATCTACACTGTTTATTTTCCTCACGTTTTTATATCCAGAGTTCATTATATTGTTTACACTGTTTATTTCCCTCATATTTTTACATTCAGATCAATTGCCTATATTTATGTCTTTCATCTATTACCCTGCCCATACCTGTACCCCCCCCCCCCCCCCCCCCATGCTGCACGCCCGGATGATCAATAAAGGAATATCTCATCTCATCTTATTCTTTTTTTTTATCCACTTTTTCTCCCCATTTTCTATTTTCTCCCATCCCAATTCGTATTATCCATTTCTCCCCTCCCCTGTCTCGAACGTTGCTAGACTATGCCCCCCGCTGGTCGGTTGTAGTGAGGATAGAAGCCTTGCATCACGTGTCCCCTCGGTACACGAGGAGCAGCCTGTCGCATCTTTTCACCGCAGCAGCTCGAACTCTCAGTGGCGAGGAAGTAATGCGTGGGGACCTCACGCTGCCCCCGACACTTCCTGTTTCCGCCGCACCTGCGTCACCCAACCGACCTGTAGGAGTCGCTGTCCACAACGTCCAATCCCCACTATTCAACTCCCACTCAGGGCAATCCTTAACAGGGTCGAATCGGAATTTGAAACACAACGCAGAGCAATACGAGACAGGTTTGTCCTGTGCTGACTGGTTTGTCCTGGTTTTTCCTGTGCTGACTGGTTTGTCCTGTGCTGACTGGTTTGTCCTGGTTGCCATGTGCTGACTGGTTTGTCCTGTTTGTCCTGTGCTGACTGGTTTCTCCTGTGCTGACCGGTTTGTCCTGTGCTGACTGGTTTGTCCTGGTTTGTCCTGTGCTGACTGGTTTCTCCTGTGCTGACTGGTTTGTCCTGGTTTGTCCTGTGCTGACTGGTTTCTCCTGTGCTGACTGGTTGTCCTGGTTTCTCCTGTGCTGACTGTTGTCCTGGTTTGTCCTGTGCTGACTGGTTTGTCCTGGTTTGTCCTGTGCTGACTGGTTTGTCCTGTGCTGACTGGTTTGTCCTTGTTGTCCTGTGCTGACTGGTTTCTCCTGTGCTGACTGGTTTGAACCTGTGCTGACTGTTTGTCCGTGCTGACTGTTTCTCCTGTGCTGACTGGTTTCTCCCTGTGCTGACTGGTTTCTCCTGTGCTGACTGTTTGTCCTGGTTTGTCCTGTGCTGACTGGTTTGTCCTGTGCTGACTGGTTTCTCCTGTGCTGACTGGTTTCTCCTGTGCTGACTGGTTTGTCCTGGTTTGTCCTGTGCTGACTGGTTTGTCCTGTGCTGACTGGTTTGTCCTGTGCTGACTGGTTTCTCCTGTGCTGACTGGTTTCTCCTGTGCTGACTGGTTTGTCCTCTTGAGGCTTTCAGGGAACCGGTGGCAGTTACTCCTTTTAAAAAGTAATCAAAATGACTTTACTGACTCTTTGTATCAAAGTACACCCCCCCCCCCCCCCCCCCCCCCCCTAAAGTAATGTTTAGCTTCTGTTCTTAGCTGTCGTCCAAATGTCATCTGTGGTGGAAAACAAAGTCTACCTCTCGGAGTGTGACCTTCAAATTAGCTTCCATCACAAAAGCAACGTGTTGCCTATAAACACAAGGTCAATACAGAGAAAGGTTGATAAAGGGTTTCTCTCTCTCTCTCTCTCCCCTCCTCTCTCTCTCTCTCTCTCTCTCTCTCTCTCTCTCTCTCTCTCTCTCTCTCTCTCTCTCTCTCCTCTCTCTCTCTCTTCTAGCCAACAAACGTCCTTCTCTGTTGGCAGCTTGACGTTGTGCATTGTGGGTATTTTCTCAATGATGCGTCGAAATGAGGGCGAGTCAGCCTGTGGAAATAGGGAACATCTCCTCGCCGATATACCCAGAGCTTCTGCAGACCTTCTCCACGACCACCAGGGTGGCGTTGCCCTGATCTTAGATCAGTTCCTGTTGTTGTTTCCCTGGCTCTGGTAGAGGCTTCCCTGTCAGCGTCAGGGTTTTTATGCGTCAGGTTTCACGTGGTCGTGCTGCCGTGTCAGATGCTTCATCAAATTAGATGACGCTCCCCCACGTAGTTAACACAGACAGCTATTGAACGCGTAACCAGGGCTTGACTTAACACCTGCCACCCGGCAAACGCGGGTAGAATTCAGCAGTGGCGTGTAACTCCGTCACTCTTACCAGCTCAACTGTAGCACCCACTTTACCCTCTTACCCACTTTAGACACTTTAGACACTTATATTATTATATTATATTATATTTATTATTATTATTATATTATTGGTATAATATTAGTATTATATTATTATTGGTAAAGAGATTTGCACATTATATTATATTATTGGTAAAGAGATTTGCACTACAAGTCATACCTCATTGCACCTTACCCTAAGTTGTACCTCATCCCATTTCTGCATTGTACTTTATATTGTATTGTAACTCAGTTTAAAAAAGAAAATTCTACTCTGTATTGTATATTGTATAATTATGTATATTGAACACTTTTGTTTTGAACACTTTTGCTTACACTTGTTACGTACTTTTGACTTCTATTTTTTCCTTATCTATTTTATTTTTATCTATCACACTCTCATGAGCAGAACAGGAAAAAAGCATTTCATATAAAAGTATTCTGTATTTTAATATTTTTTGTATCCACTTTTTCTCCCCATTTTCTATATTTTTCTCCCATCCCAATTTCGTAGTATCCAATTCTTCCCTCCCCTGTCTTGAACGTTGCTAGACTAATGCCCCCCACTGGTCGGCTGTAGTGAGGATAGAAGCCTTGCATCACGTGTCCCCTCCGGTACACGAGGAGGCAGCCTGTCGCATCTTTTCACCTGTACAGCTCGAACTCTCAGCGGCGAGGAGTAACACGTGGGAGGCTCACGCTGCCCCCGATACTTCCTGTTTCCGCCGCACCGGCGTCACCCAACCGACCAGTAGGAGTCGCTGTCCACAACGTCCAATCCCCACCCACCGGCTTTCCCACCCTCTAACACTGCCAACTGTGTTAGTATGAACGACCGGCCAGCCGGTAGCAACGGCGAGAGCTGGGCTCGAACCCAGCGTCTCCTGCGTTAGTGGCAAGCGCCTTGCCCACTGCGCCAATCAGCCGCCCAGTATTCTGTATTTTTGTCTGACAACTAATAAAGAAACTTGAAACTTGAACTTGAGCCACTTTGGCGGGTAGACCGTGCAGCGTCACCGTTTTTAGAGTCGTAGTGAAGAGTCTCTTTCTCTCTCTCTCTCCCTCTCTCTCTCTCTCTCTCTCGGAACGCAGTGAGTGCTTACTTGCGTCGCACGTAATGAGAGTCTCTCTCTCTTTCTGTCTCAAGTAGCCAAACTTTACACACTTTAGATCACCTAAACACACTTTACACTTTATATTTATTGGTAAAGGATTTGCACTACAACTCGCACACCTTACTGTAAATTGTACCTAAATTGTACCTCATCCCATTTCTGCTCTGCACTATATAGTATTGTATATTAGTACATTGCATAGTGTATATTGTATGGTAACTCAGTTACTTCTATTCTGCATCGAACATTGTACATATGTCTATACTGAACACTGTGACCTCTATTTTTACTTCTATTTTACATGCTATACTATTTTATTTCATACTTATCTTGTCTAACACAGTCTCTGGAGCGTAACAGTAAGAAGCATTTTGTATAAAAGTATTCTGTACTTCTGTTCTGTATGACAACTATTAAAGAAACTTGAAACTTGAACTTTACACTATAAAAATTAACTGGATATTTGGATAGTGTGTGTGTGTGTGATTTTTGGCTGGTGAAAATTCTGAGTGGCTAGTGACTTTGGAAAAGCACTAGCCACAGTGGCTGGTGAGCCAAAAGGTTATTGTCAAGCCCTGTGTATAACGCTACCTCTCTTCCTCACCTTCCATGCTGCTTTTTGGCTAATGACTAGGGCTGACCTCTACTAGTCGAATAGTCGACTAATCGATCAAAAGGAGCCGTAGTCTTGATTGATTGATTGAAAACTTTATTAACAGATTGCAGAATGGGTACAATACAGTACGGCTCAATACATACAATTGTTAAGGGGATGCAGACCAGAGAAAGACTTTCGTCTTGTTTACATCAGGGTCCCCCAGTCGACTGCCAATCTCTCAGTCGAATGCAAAAAATTAAATAATAATAATAATATTAATTAATATATATATATTTAATTTTGGCGCACATACTGTACCAGCGAGCCTAACTGCCTAAGAAAATGGGCAGAGA
>NC_140170.1:17009792-17015504 GCF_963971535.1 Notolepis coatsorum | reverse complement strand
GTACAGGTGAAAAGATGCGACAGGCTGCCTCCTCGTGTACCGGCGAGGGGACACGTGATGCAAGGCCCTTCTTTCCGCCACCAGCCGACCAGTAGGAGTCGCTGTCCACAACGTCCAATCCCCACCCACCGGCTTTCCCACCCTCTAACACTGCCAACTGTGTTAGTATGAACGACCGGCCAGCCGGTAGCAACGGCGAGAGCTGGGCTCGAACCCAGCGTCTCCTGCGTTAGTGGCAAGCGCCTTGCCCACTGCGCCAATCAGCCGCCCAGTATTCTGTATTTTTGTCTGACAACTAATAAAGAAACTTGAAACTTGAACTTGAGCCACTTTGGCGGGTAGACCGTGCAGCGTCACCGTTTTTAGAGTCGTAGTGAAGAGTCTCTTTCTCTCTCTCTCTCCCTCTCTCTCTCTCTCTCTCTCGGAACGCAGTGAGTGCTTACTTGCGTCGCACGTAATGAGAGTCTCTCTCTCTTTCTGTCTCAAGTAGCCAAACTTTACACACTTTAGATCACCTAAACACACTTTACACTTTATATTTATTGGTAAAGGATTTGCACTACAACTCGCACACCTTACTGTAAATTGTACCTAAATTGTACCTCCCATTTCTGCTCTGCACTATATAGTATTGTATATTAGTACATTGCATAGTGTATATTGTATGGTAACTCAGTTACTTCTATTCTGCATCGAACATTGTACATATGTCTATACTGAACACTGTGACCTCTATTTTTACTTCTATTTTACATGCTATACTATTTTATTTCATACTTATCTTGTCTAACACAGTCTCTGGAGCGTAACAGTAAGAAGCATTTTGTATAAAAGTATTCTGTACTTCTGTTCTGTATGACAACTATTAAAGAAACTTGAAACTTGAACTTTACACTATAAAAATTAACTGGATATTTGGATAGTGTGTGTGTGTGTGATTTTTGGCTGGTGAAAATTCTGAGTGGCTAGTGACTTTGGAAAAGCACTAGCCACAGTGGCTGGTGAGCCAAAAGGTTATTGTCAAGCCCTGTGTATAACGCTACCTCTCTTCCTCACCTTCCATGCTGCTTTTTGGCTAATGACTAGGGCTGACCTCTACTAGTCGAATAGTCGACTAATCGATCAAAAGGAGCCGTAGTCTTGATTGATTGATTGAAAACTTTATTAACAGATTGCAGAATGGGTACAATACAGTACGGCTCAATACATACAATTGTTAAGGGGATGCAGACCAGAGAAAGACTTTCGTCTTGTTTACATCAGGGTCCCCCAGTCGACTGCCAATCTCTCAGTCGAATGCAAAAAATTAAATAATAATAATAATATTAATTAATATATATATATTTAATTTTGGCGCACATACTGTACCAGCGAGCCTAACTGCCTAAGAAAATGGGCAGAGAGACACTGATAGAGGATTTCGCCCGTCTAATGAACACACTAGACAAATATGAAGATGTATCCATCAGAGCTGGGAGGAGCTGGAATCGAACAAGGAACCTTCTGATTACCAGACGAGCGCTCTACCTGCTGAGCCACTGTTGCCCCTCATCTGTGGTCCTGTAAACAAAGCCTTCTAATATGTACATTTCTCTCTCTGATAAGGCAGCAGATTTGGAATTTCAAAAGCGTCAGTTTAAATCACTGGCCAAAACTAGCTCAGCATACCAAGCCCATTCTCCTATGCAGAGAGTTGGATGACGTTCCACTGTCAAACATCTCTGTCCAAACAGTTAAGTAAACTAAGCTGTGTTTCCTATACTCGTATTATAACATATTGAATAAATATTATTATATTATTTGGGGGAACGTTTGTCTCTTTTATAAATAAGAACAGAACCATTTTTATCATTTCATTTGCATCTGTGCAGCCTTGTTTATTCACTTCGTTGTTGTTATTGTTGTTATGGTTGTTGTTATTATTGTTGTTGTTGTTATTGTTGTTGTTGTTGTTGTTGTCGTCATGGGTTGGTGGTCTTGGATTTCATCTTTTAATTGTGATGTCACTTTTAAGCCTCGATTGCAAACCAGCCATTACCCTGGTCACTAAAATATAACAAATATAATATCATATAATATAACAAACCAGCCATTACCCTGGTTGTTAAAATATAACAAATAGAATGATATATATAACATAATATAATTATAATATATTATATATATATATATATATATATATAATATATAATATAATATAACAAACCTACATGGTTAACAGACTGGATTAGAGTTGACAGAGATAGAAACAAACATAAACAACATAGACGTCCAGTTTACAAGTTAAGTCACGTCATTTGTATTAAACATATTTACATAATTATTACACAATGTTAATTCCTTCAGCCCAGCGGAACGTTGCTACATATTTACATAATTATTACACAATGTTAATTCCTTCAGCCCAGCGGAACGTTGCTAAGGATCTGTTTCCAGTCTGGTCTCACTTAAAATATGTAAATACAGTTCTTATCCACCGCAGGAAAAGGGCTTATTTGCAAAACGTACGTAATATGACTTGTAAATTATGTTATATGTTATAGCCATGAGTAATATTTTGACATATTTATGAAAATGTACAATGTGTACATATTACAAATAATGTATTTATGTATTTACAAATAAGTATTACATTATTTTTTTTTAAGTTAACTTTTAACGTTAACAAGTGCCTTTACCTCATGACTACCAAGACACACTTTTCTGACCTGAGCCTCACCCTATAACCTTAACCTTAACCCTAACTTTCTATCATAACCATAACTGTTAAATAACTGATCATCATCATAGTATTGCTGTGTTTGTATCAGGGTAGGTGTCTTAGTCTAGTGGTGAGAGCTGTGTTTGTATCAGGGTGGGTGTCTTAGTCTAGTGGTGAGAGCTGTGTTTGTATCAGGGTGGGTAGGTGTCTTAGTCTAGTGGTGAGAGCTGTGTTTGTATCAGGGTGGGTGTCTTAGTCTAGTGGTGAGAGCTGTGTTTGTATCAGGGTGGGTGTCTTAGTCTAGTGGTGAGAGCTGTGTTTGTATCAGGGTGGGTGTCTTAGTCTAGTGGTGAGATCTGTGTTTGTATCAGGGTGGGTGTCTTAGTCTAGTGGTGAGAGCTGTGTTTGTATCAGGGTGGGTGGGTGTCTTAGTCTAGTGGTGAGAGCTGTGTTTGTATCAGGGTGGGTGTCTTAGTCTAGTGGTGAGAGCTGTGTTTGTATCAGGGTGGGTGTCTTAGTCTAGTGGTGAGAGCTGTGTTAGTATCAGGGTGGGTGTCTTAGTCTAGTGGTGAGAGCTGTGTTTGTATCAGGGTGAGTGTCTTAGTCTAGTGGTGAGAGCTGTGTTTGTATCAGGGTGGGTGTCTTAGTCTAGTGGTGAGAGCTGTGTTTGTATCAGGGTGGGTGTCTTAGTCTAGTGGTGAGAGCTGTGTTTGTATCAGGGTGGGTGTCTTAGTCTAGTGGTGAGAGCTGTGTTTGTATCAGGGTGGGTGTCTTAGTCTAGTGGTGAGAGCTGTGTTTGTATCAGGGTGGGTGTCTTAGTCTAGTGGTGAGAGCTGTGTTTGTATCAGGGTGGGTGGGTGTCTTAGTCTAGTGGTGAGAGCTGTGTTTGTATCAGGGTGGGTGTCTTAGTCTAGTGGTGAGAGCTGTGTTTGTATCAGGGTGGGTGTCTTAGTCTAGTGGTGAGAGCACTCATCTGCGAATCAATCAAAAATCTAACGATTTTTTGTTCGACTCCCTATTGCGTTAGTTTGGGCATTTTGCAGATGCAAAATGTAAATATATTACTTGTATACAATAAGCAAATATATTACTTATGGCTATAACATAACGTACATTATTTCCCGTTGTCGATTAGTACTTATCGTATTTTAATCTTCTGATGAGAGACTGTGTCGCTTTTTCAGACTTGAGACATTGAGAAAGAAAAGAAAAAAAGGAAAAAAAAGAAAAAACAACAGTGCTTCAGTGTCCTCTCCTTCCCAGCCCTCGTCCATCTTCCCCCCAGCCCCCCGCTCCCCCCCTCACCCTCCAGCCCCCACTCCCCCCCTCACCCTCACCCTCCAGCCCCCGCTCCCCCCCTCACCCTCCAGCCCCCCCCCTCCCCCCTCACCCTCCAGCCTCCCACTCCCCCCCTCACCTTCACCCTCCAGCCTCCCACTCCCCCCTCACCTTCACCCTCCAGCCCCCCCATCCCCCCCTCACCTTCACCCTCCAGCCCCCCCATCCCCCCCTCACCCTCCAGCCTCCCACTCCCCCCCTCACCTTCACCCTCCAGCCTCCCACTCCCCCCCTCACCTTCACCCTCCAGCCCCCCCATCCCCCCCTCACCTTCACCCTCCAGCCCCCCATCCCCCCCTCACCTTCACCCTCCAGCCCCCCCATCCCCCCCTCACCCTCCAGCACCCGCTCCCCCCCTCACCCCTCCCGCTCCCCCCCTCACCCTCCAGCCCCCCGCTCCCCCCTCACCCTCCAGCCCCCCGCTCCCCCCCTCACCCCTCCCGCTCCCCCCCTCACCCTCCAGCCCCCGCTCCCCCCTCACCCTCACCCTCCAGCCCCCCGCTCCCCCCCTCACCCCTCCCGCTCCCCCCCTCAGCCTCCAGCCCCCCGCTCCCCCTCACCCTCCAGCCCCCCGCTCCCCCCCTCACCCCCCCTCACCCCCCAGCCCCCGCTCCCCCCCTCACCCCCCGCTCCCCCCCTCCCCCCCCCCCCCCCCTCACCCCCCCAGGTCCACACACACAGTCCCCCCCTCAGTCCCGTGCCAGGCGCACGCTGATGCCCGCGCAGCACCGCCCCGCGCTCTGGAAGAGGGGCCCCACCACGATGTCCAGCACGCTGCCCCACACCGTGCGCACCCAGTGCATGTTGATGAGGCACAGCTGCACGCAGGGCATGATCAACCTGGGGGGGGGGGGGGCAGAGGGGGGGCACAACAGGATCAGTTAGTTACAGTGTAGTAGTATAGCAGTTTAGCAGTATAACAGTATAGCAGTTTAGCAGTATAGTATCTGCTAAATCCTATAGAAGAAAGGTAACATTCGTCATTGTGATGATCTGCTAAATCTTATAGAAGAAAGGTAACATTCGTCATTGTGATGATCTGCTAAATCTTATAGAATAAAGGTAACATTCGTCATTGTGATGATCTGCTAAATCCTATAGAAGAAAGGTAACATTCGTCATTGTGATGATCTGCTAAATCTTATAGAAGAAAGGTAACATTCGTCATTGTGATGATCTGCTAAATCCTATAGAAGAAAGGTAACATTCGTCATTGTGATGATCTGCTAAATCTTATAGAAGAAAGGTAACATTCGTCATTGTGATGATCTGCTAAATCCTATAGAAGAAAGGTAACATTCGTCATTGTGATGATCTGCTAAATCTTATAGAAGAAAGGTAACATTCGTCATTGTGATGATCTGCTAAATCTTATAGAATAAAGGTAACATTCGTCATTGTGATGATCTGCTAAATCCTATAGAAGAAAGGTAACATTCGTCATTGTGATGATCTGCTAAATCTTATAGAAGAAAGGTAACATTCGTCATTGTGATGATCTGCTAAATCCTATAGAAGAAAGGTAACATTCGTCATTGTGATGATCTGCTAAATCTTATAGAAGAAAGGTAACATTCGTCATTGTGATGATCTGCTAAATCCTATAGAAGAAAGGTAACATTCGTCATTGTGATGATCTGCTAAATCTTATAGAAGAAAGGTAACATTCGTCA